>NW_010111184.1:0-50135 GCF_000699245.1 Pterocles gutturalis
AGTGTTCCACATTTTGCATCATCACTGATGCATTTCCTCCAAGAGGCACAGAAGAAAAATGTGAGCTTTAATCTGTTCCACTGGTTTATTCAGAGAATGGTTCATAAGCAAAGCAAAATGTTAGCAATACTCTATCCAGACTGAGCAAGGTATTCACAGTGGACAGTGGGATAAACAGTGAGGGGCATTCTCCTTCAAAAGTAGAAAGGAAAGTGAAATCTATAAAATAAAAATTGGATATTGAATCAAGAGACAGAATAAACCACTGTACAGCATTTTTAAAAATAGATTGAGAATAATTTCTTTAATCTCATATTGGTAATGCAAAGATTGCCCCTGAAAGATACTTCAGATTTCAGACAGACCTTTGTGCTCAAAGAAAGAAAAGAACAAGGGCAACCTGTTCAACCTTTCTGACATTTGCATACATTTCAGCACAAAAAGTCCTTTGCGCTGCACACACTGGTTAAGTGTTCATACACATTCCCCTCGGCATGGCGTTACTGCTCCTTGCATCGTCACAGCTTTTTAACCTGCTACTTCTCAGAGTAAAACCTCCCCTCATGCAGAACCTGCAGAAGCTACTCCTCAGGATGCCTGGGGAAAGCACAAAGCACTAAGCTCTTAAAAAACCCGAGGTCCTCACACTGTATCTGTCAATTCTTCCATTTACAGTGTTCTAGTTATTTTTGCCAAGCTATAAAAAGCATCTATTTCAAATAACTTCTTGTACAAAGGAGGAGCAAGTAGAAGTTTATTGTCTGCCTAAAAATAAACCAAATAAACCAAACCTCTTCCATTTTGGAAAGAAGTGTCTACCATCCTATGCAGATAATAAGCAACATAAATTATGTAGGTTACAGTTAATTACAGCTGCTCCTCTGGAGCTTGTGACCACCTGTTCCAGACACATCGCTAAACCAGAGTGCAGACGAAGTCCTTTGGCTGTAATTAAGATTCTGATCCATTAATGGAAGTTTCATATTTTATTAAAAATTCTCTGTATTTATGACGGTATTCTCTTCCTGCTAAAGTAATAACAGAAGAATAGAAGATCATCTGCAACCCTGCAATGAGCTTCCCTCTGCACCACAGTTACGACCTGTCTCAGCCTTAGTCCTCACAGTCATTTGTACCCCAGCAGGTCGAATGCTAAGAGTATCAGATCTCCTGAAGAACCACAAGAACACTCCGCATTCTAACAAAAGGGTCTGAAAGCAGTAAATCAGACTAGGATGTATTCGTGGCTGCCTGACTTGCAGCTGGTGCAGGTTTGCTGTTTAAACCAATGCTGAAGTTGCAGCCAGCATGGCCAGTCCAGCATTCCTACACCATCACCAGCCCAAGGCAAGGCTCAGAGACAGACAGCAGAGAGAGGAAGAGATTTGTGAAACTGCTCTCCTGCCTAAGCACAAGACCACCAGGAAAGGATGCAGACACAGTGATGAACAAAGATCTTTGGGTAAAGAACAGCAACAGTTCATTTTGACCTCATGAGTTGATACATGAACTCCCCTTCTTTAAGACAACTCTCAAAAAGCTTTACTTTGTATCCTTCTCTATCAGTACCCGTTTCTGGGCCAGGCACATGGAGTCCATTCCCTTTTCCCTACCTCTCAGCTCTCCAAAACCACTGGAAACATAGGCTGGTGACCTGTTGATTGTCATGCTCACTCTCAAGCTGGTACTCAGGAAAGGGCTGAGATCTCAGGCTGTATCTTTATTAGGATATAACTAACGCTAACAATTTAACGGTATGGATGACTGCATGCCAGTGCTCAGACCTATACACCAGCCCTGCTCACTTTCATAGGGTAGATGTAGCTTTGAAGAGAAATATTTCTACAGACATCAAATAGGTTACAGTCATTCAAAGGAAACAAAGAGGTATCAAAAGCCTACTCATTACTTCTTATAATAAAAAGGGATGGGTCAGACTAAAAAGTCAAATCAAACACCATTAACTTTCATAAAAGTTAGTGCTATAAGATAAAACAAGAGCTGAATACATGCAGAAGGAAGAGGTGCCATAAAACCTAACCTTGAATTGAATATTGCCAATAAACTAAAGCCGACTTCCAGTACATTATTATATGCTTCAGTGTCTCTAAAGGCCTTTTCACCCTCTACAATAGTCTACTGTAATCGTCACATGGTAATCAGATCTGTTGAGTATGCAGGAACTCGCTCCCTTTCAAAATGTTATGGTGCTTACAAAGGATTTTATTCATTAGACAGATTAATAGCTGTTCTTTGAACTCTTTCTCCTCCACACAAGTCTGTGCTGAGTGCCAGTCCAGTGCTGCCTGGAGGACAGCAGAGAAGGGCTTCAGAAACTCACCTGTGAGAAGAAAAGTAAGCTTACATGAAAAATCTCATTGGGAATAGTAACTGAAAATAAACCCGTTCAGCAAACTTGATACCCTTAATTATTAAAACAGACAAACCATAAAAATAAATTCGCAGTAATAATACAAGAGGAATCTGATGACGATCTTGTTTCTTCTCCACTTCCCCCACTTAGGAAACAAATCATTCTGTTTTTCAAGTCTACATTTAGGAAACTTCTTAGGTACCAGGAGGAAAATATTACAGAAATCCCTGCCACAAACAAGTATGCAAATATCTTGTTGAATTACATGACTATAACCTAACCACAGGTAATCTGCAAGAAAGCAAACAAAGGTGTATTTATACTGTGTTGATACTTATTCATCACGTTGCTTTCTGGAAAAGCTTGTTAAAATAGGTTCCTTGTACAGATGTGAGATAGTTATTGTTAAAAATAAAAACAACAAAGCATTTCTGTGTTATGTTTTATGTTTACAAATGTTTTATTTGCAAAACTTCTTAAATTACATTTCAAAGCCACATTTAAAAGCTACTGGAGTAAGCATATATAATAAATTTTAGTTTATTCAAGTATATAGTTTTATATGCATTCTTATGTTCATATTGTTATGAGAAAGCCTAGAGCAGAATTTAGAGGCTGTTTCAGAGGCAGAATTTAGAGACTATTCCTCATCGCAAGCAGACTCAAGTGCCTACACACTTTGAAATTTGAATCGTTGTATGTATATTTAAATAATTCACGAAAACGACACTATTTGGAATTTCCTTAATGTTCTTAAGATGTTGAATTAATTTATTACAAATTAAAACACAAATAAATGATCACTAGTATTAGAACAAGCTTGAGAAATGTCATCCTAAGGCTGTATTCTCCCAGGGATGCTTTACCACCTGAAAATGGTAGTTCACCACAGGTTTAATTTTTTCTCCCCTTCCTGTACCTGTAGCATCGTTACTCTGATTTTGCTTCAAGAAATAACATTTAGGGAAGCCTGAGACTCTTGTTTTAAATGAAACAGCACAGTATCCAGTCTTGAAAGATAAATAGAACAATAGAAAGCATAACTGTAAACTGGTGGCTTCCTATTTAATGGAATGCCATCTTGGAATGCCATCTGGGTTTTTATTCAATTAATCCTTCCTATAGCTCCCATTAAAGACAATGAAACAGATACCATGCATATGACTCTGGCAGAATATTATTGACTGACATTAGCACAACCACACCAAAGACTTGGCTCAGTACTTCCAACAGGAGCTACCATCTTAATGACAAATTAATCTAAAATGTCATAATTAAGTATGGACAGATATAAAACATCTAGCTGATTTGCAACTGAACTACATATGACAAAATAAAAGTAGCTACCATAGCACCAACAAGTATGTAAATGAACGCCAAAGCAACACTGCAAGCCTAGGGTTATAAAACATGTATTAGAGAGAGGGTTGTATTTCTTCATAATTTCTGTGATAATCTCACCAGACCCACTTACACAGTTTGTGCCACAACAAGAAAAAAGTAGTTGCCAATTGCAACAAAAAGTGAAGCAAAAGTAACATGGACTTCTAAGAAGTTTTCTCCAAATACAGAGATCCTTCCTGGCAGAGCAATGGGAGAGCACGCTGAGGTGCTATGCTGCAGGGTCAGGCTGACCACAGGCTCTTCTATGACCATTTGAACATCTGCAATGCAAAGAAGAGCCTGCATGGTCTCATTTCCTCTTCTTAAGGAACAATAGCGAGCTCTGCACATAAGAATTAACACTCCAAGTCCAGAAGTAAACAGCAGTCAGGGGATTTTAAATGGATAAATCACATCACAATCAGATCCAAGACAATGGCCAGTCATGACTTCCAGAATAATTAGAGCAGTGAGCAACAAAAATAAGGGCATTGCTTTTAGTTTATACAACATGTACATAAAATGACAGAAAAACTACTAAAAATTTCCCATATGTATTTCCGGTCCCCGCACATAGGAGGAAGCCTGTCCTTTCAAAATCTGCTCTCTTCCAGCAATGCTGCCAAAGGAGCACAGTGCTCGGACTCCTGCACAGGGAGGCTGTGGAAAAAGGACTGCTGGCCACAGGAGGCAGAAAAACTCGTTATGAAAGAGAATCTGGGAAGACTGAGACAGACAGAACACCTGTAAAGCACAGTTTCCTCCCCAATAAGAATTCAATCCAGCTTCCATTCCAAAGCAATGGGAGACCTCCCAGAAACGGAAGGCTTGCTTAATTTGTGCTCTTTGTTTTTAATCTGCTTGTTCTAAATTAGATCCCAACTTCAGAATGTTTTTCTCTCTCTTTCTTCTCTACATAGAAGTAAAGGAAGTCCATTGAATCCTCATCAAATATTTTAATAGATATTACATCTCAGAGATATAATGAAAGATAGATTGCTGTTTTTAAAAATGTACAGTTAAAAGGAATCATCTCTCATATATTGAGCCACTAAACCTTGAAAACAGTATTTTTCTTGCCATCTACATTAACTGTATTTCATTGAGCATTTCACTTACTATCAAAACAACCAAAGAATGGTATCCAGCAAACTAGAAATCACATCACTGGCTGGATCCTGCCAGTCTCTCAGTAGAGTGTAGAAAGGACCACATTTACACAGAATAACAATAACTTCAGCAAGACAACTGCAGTCTTCCCATTGCTTTGCCTGATGGTCTGTCCTCTCCTCATCCCTTCCCACAGTTCAGCTTCTCGCTGCCTTTTCTCTTTTAATGCTTTTCTCCATCCTGAAGCAACAGACCAAACACTGTGTTTTAGCAAACTTCTAGTAGTGACATTTGGTGCAGTGGAAGATGAGCAGGGAGAGCGGCTGGGGAACACACCTGGTCACTGCACTGCCACTGCTGGCCTGGGAATGGCCCTGGGCTACAGCTCCTCAAATACTGGCCAGACTTACCCGTATTCCAACGGGTAGCAATTGGTTTTAAATCAAAAGTCTAAACAAATGTGTTGCTCAGTCTTAGCAGCAGCAACAAAGCATAAAGTTGAAAGAAAAGGATTTTGCAGGTGTCTGTCTTACCAAAAGACAAACCTGACCACCCTCTCCACTCCAGCAAGCCAATGATACCACCTTGAAGGGCTTTCCACAATCAGTATTACCTTACTTCAGGAAAAAGGCTGCATTTGTTCCATCAAAGTTGTTTTACTGGCTCTAATTTTCCATCAGCAGTTCAGTATCTCAGCAGAGTGCTCCATCTTACCAAAGTCTGATGACTCTCATGAACATCATAATCCTCAACTAGCTGAGAAATGCCCTAGCTCTAGTCACCTTTTCCCTTACCTACCCTTCTTCCAAAATCTTTATTGTTTAAAGCAGTATAGTCACGCAGTAAACATCCCACTAACCAGGCTGACAGACATGTTAAAATGCCTAGAAGCAGCCCACGTCTCTATTACTGTAACTGCTGCAAAACTGCCGAGGGGTCAGCCGGCTGAGGCTACATGCCCCACATATTCTTTCCTTCTATTGTCAGCCATTAAAAAAAAAATCACAAAAGCAGAAATACATGCCAGAGAAGGATAAGGGATGTAACTGGTCTTTTAAGGTAGACTAAAAAAGCACAAGGAAGTATAACACACAACAGAAGGAAGCAAAGCAGCAAAGACACCTCAAAATCTTTAACAATGGACTATACTTCTATTTAAGGAGACAATAAGAGAACCAAGCTGTCAGGTATAAACTTAGATGCAGAAAGTGAAAGACTGAGAAGTTACTGCCAAAACAAAATATGTCACTAAACCTTTGGCAGGAAGGCAAGTGGAATCTATAAACAGGGGTAATTATACTAACAAGCAACTAACTCACTATAAATACTGAATAAAGACAAATAATAATTAATTCTTTCTGACAGCTGTCACTAGATTATAGCAATTACATTAGCACTGTAGATACTAGGAAGTGAAACTACAAAAACAGTCACCGAAATTGCTTTTATTTTAAAAATATTTTAATTAACATACCAGTTTTTTGTGCTGCTTAAGTCCATTCCTAAATTAACTACAATTCTGATCTACGTGTACTTCAGTGCAGGCAAATCTCAAACCTCTCATTATGTCAATGAAATAACAATGGCGCACTTAAAAAGCTAATTGAGAAAATCAATTTCCAGTACAGAACAGATTTAACCATTTTGGGGAGTTGACTTCCCATACAGTGTACCTTCAAGATCTTATATATCTAGCTACAGCTGTGCAGATGAGGTCTGTATTTTCCCAAGCAGACAGGGTTCTTTTTTCCTAATTTGAAAAGATTAAATGAATTTCACACATATTTGATTGTTGCTCCTTAACACACACAGAAGAGGAATGTGGCATGACCTCCACTGCTGTTCTTGAAAGGCATTTTTTACAAGCTAATTGCCATACAATACACCAAAACTTCACCTTCTGAAGTTTAAGCATCTTACTGATTACCCAAACTTCATTGCAAAAGCAACTGGGAAAACTCACTGTGACAATTTACTAATGGCAATCATATCTCTGGTAAAAAGAAACTATTTTCTTATGCTTCCTGCACGTCCTGTATTTGCCTTCTGCTCTCATGCTTGTGAGAAGGTGGGAGTCATTGCAGAAAAGCAAAACAAAACTGACTCTCCATATAGATAACAGATCAACAGACACACTCAACATTCCTCCTCCCTAACAGTTTTGTTAAATCCATAGGTCTCATGGAAAGGCTATAAAAAAAACAATAAAAGCCACATCCATCTTTTGAGGCAGAAGGGGCTTGGTTAGATAGAACGAAATTCTACAGAGGAATCACCTGAACATCTTCAACTATACCGAGATCTCTTCTACCTTTTGAGGACTTCACACAACAAAGTAAAGCTGCAGAAGTATCTTATTAGGAAGAAGACATCTACAGAAAGAAATCCACAGAAATACCTTGAGGGAATAAATTCTAGCACAGCTTTGAAAAATGCTGTTTTACTTTCATGGGAACAATCTTGAGTCTGCTAGCTTGCTTTTAACTCAGCATATTTTCCTTCATTTCTGTAGTATTTTGATTTCTTTTCTTTCCTGTCTGCTTGTGCTTTAAATAGCATTTGGTGGCTTGGAAAGATACCGAGTCAGATTTCCTGAAAAGGGATTGTGATTTCAGTATCGGCAGCATCTGATCCTGTGTGTTTCCGGCAGATAGAGCAGAAACACCACCTGATTTCTGCAGTTGGGCTCTGGATGTTAAGAAACATCCAAAAGCCTGAGAGATCAGGAATTTGCCTCTTCATGCCAGGTAAACTGATCTGTAAGCATCTGTAATAAGTAACTCCTTTTTTGCCAGGTGACTTTTTATCCAGATCAGTCCTTAGGCTCGGGTCAGTGCTGGGGGTAAATGGCACACAGCTGCAGCCAGCAAAGGCAGACTGAAACGACTGCCACAGGGGAGGGAGAGAAAGGAGTAACTTCTCCTTAACACACCAACTGCACGGCGTCTGCAAGAGCAACCCGAGCAGTGCCTCCAGAGCTCTGGGCTCCCGCTGGGAAGACCTATCTCCATTAAAAGAATTGCTATTTCTGGAATACTTACTGAAGTCTTACACAACACTCTTGCAGTTGCATTATCTGCTTCAGAGACTGTAGTGATGTGGGCTACAGTGCGCTTGGAGAACCAGGGAAAAAGCTTTTCGTAGCACAGACTAAACCTTAGAGGCCGTTCTGCAGCAGGGACTACAATCACGAGCCAGCACAGTGCCTGATCTCTAAAAAACAGTGACAATGATAACATGGACATGATAATGGACTTATCAAAACCCTTGTGTAAACAGGATTTAGAGGAACAATGTTAAATTGACTTATGTGACTTGATACAATCAAGACCATCCAAAATCTAAATCAAGACAAAACACTGGAGCATTGAGTGAAATAATGGAGTTCACACACAGGTTATTCCCCTCACCTTTAGTCAAAATATCAATCCCTTTGGAAGGTATTCATTTCCTTAGCTTTTAATCATGATTTTTAAACTGAGTATTCAACTGAGCTGGTCTTTCAAAAATCCCAATTGTGAACCAGTGTTACAACTACTTCTGACAGCTAATGTTGCACCTACAATTGCTGAGACATTTCTGCATGTTAGTGTGAGGGGACCCCAGAAAGAGACCCTCGTGAAAACCGCTCTGCTTCTCTTCTGCTACTGTCTTCCCTCACCTACTTTCATCTGCATTACTTGTACTGACTCTGCAGCTCTCCACCAGTCATCCTCGCTGAAGCCTCTTCTCTTTTGCCCTACATTTTCCCTGTTCTCCTCATATGACATTACAGAGGAAGAGTGTTCACACCACATAATTTCAGGTTGGGAAACTCACTTTCCTATTTAAACAATGGCAGTAGCATCTGCACCCCACGATGGAGAAAAGACACCTCATTAGGAGCAGAAATGGAAGCCCACGCCCCAGGAGGCTGTCACGGATGAGCCCGCTTTCTGATACCTGAAGGCAGGCAGGAGACCTCCCACGCTTCAAGCCTACTCTTTAAGCACTATTTAAATCTGCTTGAACAAATAAAATCTAAACAGGGAAATACTGTCAAAACATAAATCTTATTAACTACCATATAACCCTTCAAATGAAGGACCTACTCAACAGTCTCACCACCTCCTCCACTGCCCAGAGGCAGAGGCTGGCTGAACAAGCGCTTGATTTCCTTACAGCGTGAGAATTGTATACGAATTAACACAGGAAGGATGTTATGCCAGTTCTCCACCAGGTACACGAAACCCTACAAGCAAAAATCAGCCTGATACACCAGCTATGTGTACCAGGGGAAAGGGCTGTGTGGGGCTGCGGGTGGCCAGGCTACACTGCAGGCTGGAGCTGCAACCCCCATCAGGGATTTCTAGGTAAACACAAACACCATGTGTTGAACATGTTCCTATTTCTTCCCCAGGCCAAGAGGAGGAAATCCAACTCTTCAGCCCATAATTCAAGGCAGGATAAAGCGTACATCACTGCTTACGTCCACTGCTAAAAAAAGTTGAAATTTTCTGCTAAGAATGAAAGGCGCAGACACAGAATATGAGTCCAAACAAACCATTTTTCCTTTTTTTTTTTTTTTTTAGGAGAAAAAAAAAAAGCTCTGATTAGAACACATACTCCTCCAAGACTCACTGGTTTGTATGATAAGTGATCGGCCAGAAATTTATTCAGAACAAGTTAAAAGGCTGCTTCAAAATCTTACTTATAAAGCAATCACAAGAAAGAACAGTTCCTATTCAGCCAAGTCCATAACAAGCCACTGAGACTCTTCCAAACCATCACCAAAGCACACTGAAAGAGTTTACCTGGACACCTGGACAACTAATTTTAAAGGTAATTCCTCTTTCCTACGTGCTTCCCTCTCAGAACCTGCTGAGCAAGCAGTAGAGCACCTCACACTTTAACCTTAGAAGAGATTTTTTTCGTAGTGTGGCATCTGCTCCAAAGATTCAGCTGAAATCTTAAGAAATAGATTGCCTAATTTTTAGTTAAAAATAATTTTCATCTGTTCATTTGTAACAGGTCTGAACTGAAATCCATTTAATGTCTGATTCTACTGACTTTCAACCAGGCCTTTACAGATTTCCTGTTCTCAGCAGCTTTTTAAAGATTCCTGGAACTCAAAAGCTGATGAACCCATTTCTGTTGGTTTTCCACCTTGACATACTGTATTAAAAATTGCAGCTCGAAGCAAGTTCTCGCAGATGAATTAATAGATCCTGGACAGAGCTTAAAATGGAAGCATCTGACATGAACTACAGCATAAATATCAAGGTTAAGTTCTAACAGCATCTGAGCCTTTCAGCAAACTTTTGCTCACGAGCAGTTTGACCATATTCTCAATGTTGAGTGATTTCCAACCTGTTCGGTCTGCATGTGCTAGTTTTAGACCGTTAACCATCGTATGAAAGCAGTTCTTAAGCTAGCATCACCATTCCTCTTACCACCATAATATGGTTCTGATACTTTTAGAGGCAAATTTGCTTGGAATTAAAAATAAGACAGAAAAAGCACATTGTTTCATACAGCTATTTTTGTCTTTATTAACAATCAAAGACAAGTTTTTCACAATGCAAACCATGAGATTTACATTTCCAAACACAAATATTAAATAAAAATGTAAAATATTTTCCTCCATATGATCAGTTTTTCTCCTGCACTAAACAATATGAAAACTAATAGAAATAGAGGGAAAAGAAACATCCTTCTCTGTTCAGCCTTCCCAAAAAAAGTAACTTAAAAATTACCTTATGTTAAATATAATTATTTGTGTGGAGTATACAGGACTCATTTAATTTAAGCAAGATCACATTATTTAAGTATTAATAGCTATTGGGCTTGCTCAAAGACATTTTCTCTCCATGCACTCCCATGCAATGTCATTAACAACAGAATGGTCAGGAGCTTTTTATATGGTATTCAACATGGTCAAATACCATAAAAAGCAGTAAATATTTAGGCTTGAGTTAATGCAGAGAATTCTGTAACAGCTACACAGAGATTCTGGAAAGGTCCTGTTACCATTTTTTTCCACCTGTTTTAAAGCATAAGCTGTATATACCCCTACAATAGCAGACATATTTGCCCAAAGGTTGCCACCACAAATTGTTCTCTTATTTAAATTTCACCTAACGCTTCAATAAATTTATGTATATACATTTACTCTACAGTGCCTTCCAGGTATTGTGTATAATATACAACTATGTGTGTGCATGAGCATGTACATATTTCCTATGCTTAATTTCTCAGTACAACCCTTAGTGTTCCTATTAAGGTTTTGCAACATTAAAGAGGAAAACTTCTGCTGTCTTGTGCAATATTTTTTCAAATGGCCTCAAAAGAGTTATTCAGGGTTTTTTTTTTTCTAAACACGTAATAATTATTCATTGAAATTTACCATTTTCCAAAATTCCTGGAAGTTTTCCATCAACAAAGTCCTTTTACCTCCCTTTTCAAGAACTGCATTATTACTTTCCTCTGATACTAGTTTCTCTAATACAGGCTCTTTGCATTCATTTCTCCATCTTCAAATAAAATATACCATGGAACAGAACAAATCTAAAATCCTCTTGGAGAGAAGATTTCACATGTGTACTTGCCTGATCCCAGCACCTTACCACTTGAACAACAGCCACCCAGGTCACTGGATAGCATTGCCACAGCTCTGGGACGCTGGCCAGGCACAGCTCGCCCAGCTGGCCAGGGGCTGCCTGCTGCTGCTGAAACTCCCTTCAGACCTTAGCACACCCAGGTCAGACCTTGGCACACCCATGGGTGCTCAGGGGGCCCAACGCTGCCTCACAACATGGAAGATCTCCCTGAAGGTTTTCTTTTTCAGCAGGTTTAGAAGAGTGTTACATACTTTTCAACAGAGGATGTGGAAAAACTGGTACCATGCTAGTCCCTATTTGGAAAAACATCTGTGAAGGAGTTTCTTCTGCCTCCTGCTGTGCCATCCACAGCATTTAAGGTATTTTTCCTTTTAAAACAATTAAGATATCAAGATCAAAATAATAGTACATCATTACAGTGTCTAACAGAAGCTATTAAGAACCAGTCAAATAGCAAAAGCCAGGGAAACACATCTGATTCATAGCAAGAGTCACTCTAAGTATTCTAAAATAGGCTGGGTGTACTTCTAAAGAAATTCAGAAGAACAGAATTTTTCCTTCTTTTAATATACATTTTGAAGAACTCATCCAAAATTTTCCCGGAGAAAGAACAGAAGATGCCAACCTTTCATTTTGAAATAAAAGAGCAACTTTGGACAAAAATAGGTAGCCCCATCTATTTTTAGCTTTTCATATTATTAGAAGAGAAAATATTCTAAAAGAAAAGGACACGTTTCCCAAATGGTTAAAGAAGACTGCAGGCCTCATTTATCTGAATTATCACTTACAAAAATGGCTGTAAAACCTTAAAAATTATTAATAGCTGCACTCTTTGAGATCAGTTCCATTCTACATAACACTTTGGGTTTTTTTTTTCACCTCCTGAAAGCCATGGTGACACTGAGCTAACCAAATTTTTCTGCCCATTGTTTGCAAATGCCTTTTTTTTTAATTGAAAGTTTGATTTAGGGCTAACTTCTTTCTTTTAAAATAATACTTAATATCTCTACAGCTAGTAAAAGGCAGTTTTGAAGAAAAAGAAAATTCAGCAAAATTTTGTTGTGTTTTTACTGTTTTTTTCAACAAACTCCATGAGGAACTTCTGATAACAAATTCTTCACCTCTCCAAAACAATCTTCCCTGTTAGAGAAATAATCTTGCTTCACAACTTAACACACATCCAACAAATGAACAAAATGCAACAACCTCCCTAAATTCCATCTGCAGAGGAATGAAGCTGAAGCTTGACTGATGCTTCCAGACAAGCTTGATGAAGATCTGCTAAAACTTGCAGGATGCCATTCTCCTCCTCCCAGGGCTGTGTATTTCTCACTATTTCCTTTGCATTCAAACTGGCAATTATGCAATCCTGTAATCAGATATCAACAATTCAGAAAGAAGTATGACTTTACAAAGGGATAAATTACAGTACTTGACAAACAGCCAGCTCTCTTTGAAGGTCCTGATCTATTGCAGTTGAGGAAGCCCAGCTGGTTTTAGCACTTCCAGTAACTTCCTCCCACTAAGCCATAAAATAAGAGATACCAACTTTGGAGCTGGACATACTTAATATACTTCTCTTCTTAGTTACTCTTTCCATGCTCTCCAGAAGTTCTCCCTCTTGCTTAACACCTCTAGGAGACAAAAGAATAAGTGCAAGCAGCTTGTCTACTATCACTTCTGGCAAATGGCAGCTGCGCTGTTAGCATCAAGGGTTGTCACCAACCTGTCTTAAAACTTGTATTGTATCTCAAGTCTGTGGGGGGGTTCAAGACAAAAAAATATGGCCTTACAGCACTTGCATGCAACTTCTATCTAGATTCTGATAACAACACAGTCCACAATACCTCAAAGAACTGAAAAAACTGTTAGACATATGTAACAGCTCCAATATGAAGCAAAAAGCATCCAGTTGTCTAAGATAATACTTGAAAAATTATTCCAAGGAATTAGCAGGATGGATGTCACAAAATAAAAAGATATCCCCAATAAAACAGAAACCTTACTGTCAAATAAACTCATTCTTTCAGAATGGCTCTGAATTGCACACAAACCCCAAGACATCCAAAACCAGATACATTAACAGGAGTCTCAACAAAGCACTTTAAATTACTTTCTCAAGACAAACTCAAGAATATTGTAAAAATTTACTTCTATTCTGCTCTTTCTGGCAATATTTATGAGTTGAACTCATGCAACTTGACCAGAATATACTACTGGAAAATACACTCACTTTCTATTGACATAAACTGATGATACCTGTCCTGCAACTGGAAAAAATTGCAGCTGTCACTCTGCTTTGGAGCTATGAGAGCAGGCATATCATGGTATACGATAGATGTTAAATAATAATTAGAGGCACACACAACCTGAGGCTATACAGCTGCTTCTTACAGCATTTCCTCCAGCAAGACGTGGATTAAATTTCAGTTTTTTATAGCAATCACAAATTTAATGAGCTTTTGCTCCATTTTACCCTTGAGACAAGGCTGAACCAGCAGCAAGCTGCAGTTACACACTGCACTCTTCAAAGTCTCCATAACAGAGGAATTGTTTTGAATTCCTTCAAACAACTAAATCACAATATAACATGTTAGAGCCATTATCTTATTTATGTATCCTCCTAATTCAATAATTGTTTATTATTCTATGGAGACAGCTCGTGAGCATGCTGGCCTAATGAGACAAAGGTACCATTAAACCAGGTCTATGGAAGCATACAGGTTCAGTAACCATCATTATAGACTCCTCATCTATAATATCTAATAAAATGTTTATAATGGCCACAGTATATGTATTTATCTTGCACAAGCTTAAGGGTATCCACATCTCCCTGTCAACAGAATAATGAGTCTAAAGTTTAATAAAACAATTACAGTTTTTGACATGTACAGTGAAGAACAGAGAATCTGAGCTAAAACACTTGCAAAACCGAACTAAAACCAGCTGAATACTGCAAAATAAGAAGTCTTAATAAGACACTAAAATAATACTTGCTTTAAAAAAAATCTCCCTCAAAATTCTGTTCTAAGACCTTACATTTAAAAATACATGAATTTTTCTAAATTGTACTGTTTTAGATTTTAAAAATATTTCTAGCACTGCAGTCATTACAGTTAGAAGTAGGGGACTAAAAACACCTTCCTTCTTGCCAGTGGTATTATGTCAATTTTGTACTGCTGCTTATTTCCGATCTCATTTATTACCAGTGGTCATAAAAAGGACTTTTCCCTATGTAGATCAGAAAAGCTTTTACTTCTGTTCTGCTTCATCTTATGCATGCGGTACCTACTGCTTTGTACTGAGAAATACATCCACATAGTACATTCTGCTCTATATGAATTTGTAAATACTCAAGACATAACTGCCTGAATAATATTACTAACAATTTTCCTTTTATAAAAGCCCATACACTGAAACTGTATTCCCTTCTGCCATTTGAAACCTTATATTCAGTGAATTCCTGCTTTCCTAAATTACATTTTCTCATGATACAAGTACATAACTTCACTGTGTAGGCTGCAAATCTGGTGGGAAAAAAAAACCATTTTTTAGAAATGTCGAGTACTATCCAATTATCATTTTGTGGCAAGTTTTCCGCCTACATTAAAACCCACAGATAGTAAAAGTCAAAAGGAGCTGTGTTACACACCAGCTTGGCTCTGAAGGGAATGTAATTACTGCTTTTGTACTGAATTTAGTGGCTTTTTTTTAACCACTTTACATTTCCAAAACTGAACCCGGAAACAACTGTATGTTAAACTGTTTGTGCTATATTAAAATAGATGTTTCACAGCAGCCATGTTTTGAATTTTAACTCTGGATTCTGAATATTCCCAACGGCTCTAAAATGTAGTACTATTTTTGGTTGAAGATTAGTGCTTAAAGATATCTAAAGAACCCTTTTATTTTTTTCCACACCAAATACCATAGGTCCCTGAAATAAAATTTACATGTTTCAAAATGCACAAGTTCCTAGTCATGCAGCTGAGTTCAAAGTATGCATGAACCTGCCCCTCAGGACTTTTATTCTTAGGGGATCTGGGCTAAACCACCTCTGCAAGAGCAAGCTTCAGGGTAGATTCTTGCTTTGACTTCTATTATACAATGTGTTCTCCTGCAAATAATAGCAGTTTTTTCTTCAAGGCAATTATACATGTTTAAAAAAGAAACCCTTATATAAGCCTTTCACAGTTGAGGAAAGAGTCATTACTTGCATAATTGTTAGTTGTTCCTGTAGTTTTAATAATGCAGCTCAGCAGGCCTTTAAAATGGTCAGACACAGGCTGTTAAATAGTATTCACCAGGAAAGGATACAATCACAGGAGTTTAACCCTCCTTCTTATGCATACACATCCCTGTCACTGCAATAAACCGAGGGCAGATGTAAGCAGGGATGACCTTCAAGTACAGATATCAGACATCAATTTTATTTCCATAAATTTTATTCCTGCCCTCAAGACAGAACATTTCTCATTGGTGTTATGGTTGGCTGAGCAGAGCAGGAGGAAACACAAATTAAAACTCCTGTTAGAGCGGCACACGTGTAACTCCATACAAGTAATGAGATATAGGAATTTCCATAAGATGTATGGCTAGCTAAGCAAGCATCAAGAGAGGTGACAAATATGAGTTGCAAGGTATATATTAACCCTAGAAACAAACAGAAAATTTGAATTAAAAAAAATGAAATTTTAAGACTGAAAAAATAACATCCATGTGAAATCTTTTGGTGAAAAATTCCTGTCCCATTATTGCAAAATTGACAGATGTTTATCACTTCAGTTTATGACTCAGAAATGCTCTGAGGAAAAAACAGTAGTGATGCTGTACTAGTCGTATTACGTCCTCTCCACTGCACCTTCAAGGAGGAAGGAAGGCTAGTACATTGAACCAACTGCCCTGCCATCAACTTGATCCTAACCTCATGTTTCTCGATTTATATTCGGTAATCTCCTTTTGTTCCTTCTCTTTTCAGCACTTAAATTTTAAATGACATCCAAATGTATTATTTAAGTACCAAAGAAATTACATTTGCAGGCATATGCTCTTGTTCACGTGCTCTTCTGTAAAATTAATTATTGAAAACGAAGTAAGTAGAAGCAGAACAACCTGGACATCAGCTGCTTACCTACCTTCCTTAGAGAAAGGTGCAGGCCTGTTTCCCTCACTGACACTCTCCTTTTGATAACTATAGCAACTGCCTTAAAAGATGATCTCACACAGGCATGCTACAGCAACATCAGGCAGGATTTCAAAGCAGTGCCATTCCATTTTACCGTATTGCAGTGCTCAATAAACACTGCTTCACACTGACAGAGTCAATCTGCCCAAGGAGCTCATCCCTGTAACTGCTCTAGTGCACAGTTATGTGGTTCAAATAGTCCTAATGTACACAGGGCCTCTGATACGTACCATTCCCCAAGAAATCCAGGGCTGTCTTGAATTTGAACATCTCTCACCTCTACACATCACCATATTAAAATATGGGATCTTAAATGGAGGTTCTTTATACTCATCTCTGCTGATGCAAGACCAATGTTAAAACCCCTCTGCGCCAAATCAGTCTGAGCAGACACAGCCACAGAGCACTGCGAGGGGACACAGGCGTCAAAGCACACAGTTATGGCCCTTGGTGCTGGCCCTGGGCTTTCACCTTCCCCCCACCTCCACATCCCCCTTGGCGCATCTGTGTCGGGAACCTGCCCCCCATCCCAACCTCAATTCTGTCAGTGAAGCTGAGTCAGGATCAAACTAAAATGGAAAAAAATAATGCAGAAGACAACTATTCTGAATATAAGACTATTTTCAAAAGCAGCCTGCCATTTTTGGAGCAACAGCTTTTAAGTCCTCCGCTTAAGACATCTTGAGTGCTATTTCCAGGAAAGCTGAACATTTCCAGTTCCCATGGAAATTAGCAAGTGAGGTGGGTGCTCAACATCTCGGCAAGCCGCAGCAGTGCTTTTGCAAAGGAAAAATGTTAAAACTGAATCACTTACAATTAGGAGCTGTTATCCCATTTTAGAAACCATGTAAAAAATACGAGGTCTTGGAATAAAAAAAAAAAAAAAAAAAAAAATTAACTCAAAAGAAAATATAGGGAAAAAAGCAGCATTTGGAAATGCATTTAATTCCTGCATCCCCAGACTCTCGATTTTTCACAGCCTTGGGGATGTGCCAGCATGTTGAAAAGATGAAAGATAACATCCTTCCAAAGGGGTCAGACAGACAACATGCTACTAACAGTCAACAAAATAGTAATTACAATGGCTTTACATTTATTTGAGAACATTTTTGATTAATAGAGCTCCTTAAAAGACTGTTAGATATTTTGTTATGGTGACATTTCTACATCACGTGCAATCTGTACTCTACAAAAGACCTATTTTAACACACCAAAAGACTCCACTAGAACTGGGTATTTAGGTCATTTTATTACTGCAGTGAAGCATCAGTTATTCTGTCTGACACTCCTAGCCATTTTGTAATTTGCCAAGAGTAATGTTCTCCATCACTAAACTCTGGCAAGTCAATAAATGCAGGGTTGATTTGACTTGAACTGGGATCAAGGTTAGAAATGGAGAGGGCAAATGTGAATCTTCTTTGTAAAAGTAAATGCCCCACTTTGTGGATGGTTAACCATTTAACCACGCTTCCTGCTCCCTCTCCTCTTCACACTCCCAGGATTGTCTCTTAATAGATGTAAGGAAAGAAACATGTATAGGAACTTCTACTTGTTGAAGAGGATATCTATTTAATGAATGCTATGCCGTGAATTATGAAGCAACATAAGCAGAACATGCTAAATGGTTAGTAAAGGGTTCACAGGAACAGGACTGACCACCAAAGCCAACTCTGAATACAAAGCAGGAAGTCAACAAACACTCGGTTTACAGGAACAGAGCATAAACCAGAATTGCTTCTGTTAGCCCCTTTTTCCCCAGAGAGGCAGCTTGGTCCCTGTAAACTACTGGCCCTGGGTCTTCCCCAGTTCTACCCACTATAGGTGTCAGATGGTTGCCTCAAAACCTGTTAACGATACTGTTCGTAAGGACGCAAAATAAATAAATAAATAAATGAATAAATAACTCTAATTGCTGCTTTCTTCAGACCAGGGGAAAAAAAGGATAAAGAGATCACTGACAGCATCCTCTTCATGCTGATTTCAAGACAACCAGGATTCAGTCACTGCTGGATGGACTAGGAAAATTCATCTTTCTTTATCCCTGTGGTGTGAACACTTAGAGGTACAGAGAGTTTTAGGAAAGAGATGTGGGCTCCAACATTCAACTTCTTTTGCAATCTTTTGGTGATAATACCAAATAGAACCAAACCCATGAGGTTGCAAATCTAAACCCCTAGATGCCAATATGTAGGTAGAACTATGTTATTTATTCTAAAAGGTAGTGAATTGTGTAGTGTGTAAGCATCAGCAACTAAATTTGCTTGTGTTTTCTTTTTTCGGGGGTACAATTTAATATGCCGAACCACAAACTGTATCCATGTAGGACAGAGGCCTAGAACAATTAAAAAAATAAAAAGTAACACCATATATAGTTATAACATTCAGCCTACAAAGTCTTCATTTTCACCACCCCCTGGACTTGATGGTGCGTAGATGGTTGCTATTTTTCTTTTGCTACTTGTTTCTTCTGTCAATATCAAAAGAATGGCATCATCACAATCCGCCTGTATTTTCTGTCACTCTCAGCTAGCAATCAGACCAATCTATACTGGCATTTCAGTTAGCAGAATTATTCCAAAGCCCTTTCATTAATGGACAACTAAATAACGATTACTCTCAGGGAGTAACACTTCTTGTCATTTCTGAAGAACCCTGCATCCATATACTGATAGGGGAAAACAGTGATACATCCTAAACAATAACAGCATTGACAGTAGCACAGTAATACCCTTAATAGTCTTCAAACTGCTTTCTTTTAAAGAAGACAAACAAAAGAAATCCATTTGCTTAGACCTTTCACGAACTGCACATTTTGAAACTTCAAGTCAAAATAAGGGGCACAGATGCTATGATCAAAGAGCAGCTGCCTGCTTAATCCATCAGGAAAAGGATCCAAACAAAAGCTTAAATGAGCAAATGACAAGAATTCAAACGTTGAGGCTAGAATTTTCATTCAGACTGAAAAGCAGAGTGTGCCTTTCAAATAACTGCAGAGAAATAAAATAACATGCAGACTTTATGATGTTTATGAATTCCCAGCTTCAAAAATATTTCATTGACAAAGCCATTAGAATCTACCATAAAGCAAATGCAGTGTCTTCCTGGTGATGTGAGCGACTTTCACTTCACTGCTGCTACAGAACTGTCAGATTGCTTGGGTTATGGAATTGCGAGAGTAATTTTTTCTATTAAATGGCTTGTGCATCTAATTAGTTATTTAATACAAGCAACGGTGCATGCAGCCAAATGGAACAGGTCTTATTTACTAAAATTAATGAGATAATTTGTTATGGGAAGTTACTGTGAAATGCCTGAATGAAGAACGAACTACAATTACAGTGTGAGAAACCCAGGTTAATGTTCAGCTCAGACATGCAGCATTAACCAGATGAACTGAGGACTCTCCCCAGGCTAAACCTGAATTCAACAGCTAAGTCTATTGCTAAAGACCACTTCTGTCCTCAGAGACTGAAAAAAAAGATAAAAATACTTGTAAGCAATGAAAAGTTCACATTTGGATCACTGCAATTACAGTTACGTCAAGAAAAACACGATGCACTCAGTTTATAAAGCAGGGTCATTTCTGCCAGCTCTGTTGATCCTTTTATGTTGTCAGTGCAATGTAAAATACCTGCCAAAATGAAGGAAGAATCGAGCCCAAACTAATGTTTGAAAAACTCTTCAATCCTACTAAATTGGCACTGGAGCAGGAAAAAAGTCTAGATGGTGGGAGACACAAGTCTCTTCATCCACAGGCACAACAAACACAGAAGAGCAGGAGTCAGGAAGATGATCTGAGGAAGACCTCCTCAAATTCAAAGGCGTTGGAGGCACTGAACTGATACATGGCATGTTGATGTATGCGGCACTGTGAGAGTTTCAGAAATTATATTCAAAACTATAGGCAAGGATGCACACCGAGAAGGTCTCCCAAAAGAGATCTAAGTTTGTGCTAGACATTTTGTCTTCCCATTGTTCATTCCTGAAATCAAAGTAGCAGGTGCAGCGTAAGCTCAGTTTAACCCTAATATAGTAGCAGAGGTCAACAAAGAACATTTTAACTACTGGACTGTGTTTGGATTTTGAGCACTGGGAAAAAGAATGAATATCAAAATTTCCCTAGTGAAGATTAAATATAGCTAAAAAGTACTGATTTTCACCAACAAATAATTCAAATGAAAAATTCAAAAAAAATCTTATTCCTTGGCAGAAGATCTCCTATGATACTTGCTTTTCCCACTTGCTGACTCACCACAACAAAAGCAGGAATCACTTGGCAGCAGTGAATTATTATATATGTAGTCTAGCTATGTAGCTTAAGCCAGAAGGGAAGACAAAGACATGAAGCGTCTAAGTGCAGCTCCCTTGGGACACTTAAAAGTCTGATTTAATGCTAAATTGATTCTAAACATTTTTAACTGGAACTAATAGAGCATTCTAATATTTCAAATCAAGATTGAGTGTCTCAGTGTCTCCCGGACAGTTCTTTTCAGCTATACACTGTTTTCACCAAAACTAAGTAACTGCAGATTATTTTTTGTGGGGGAGAAGTAGCTTTCATTTTCCAAAGAAAGAAAATACTATTCGCCAAAATTTTTAATCATTTCATTAAAAATATAATTAGGCTGAGTTCACAGTGCAAAACTATGAATTCTTTGATACAGAGTAGATAGTTATGCCATCACCTAAAAGTAGATTAGCGTACTTAAAAAAATGGGCTTCAAAAAATTATTCACCCTTCTAAAATTAATGCTCCATCATTTTAAAACTAGCACTGGTTAAGACTATCAATAAGCAAAGGTGGACTTTGTCAGAAGAAATCTGTCATCCACCAGAAGATATGTCTGAAGAAACACAATCTGGACAGTTTACAGACCTACCAGCCATTTACAGACCATTCCAGACTGCCTATAGATTCATCATGTATCATTCGTCTGTTGGCATAAACAGCCTTACCTTGGGAAGTACTATGGCTTTTACTGTTTGATATACAGAACTTGTAGCTTTTTGGAGCACACACACAAAAAGATTTATACTGAATCTGCTTTATATTTTCATGTATCTTATTTTTCCATTTTCTTCTAATGCCTGTGTTACCTATATTGAGTGGAAACCCGTGCTTGACCTCAGAGCCACCTATAATTAAACAAGTCAGTGCTTGTGAGGCTACAACTGGAATACTGCGGTCAGTTTTGGTCCCTCCTACACAAAAATATGTGGACACGCTGGAGAGAGCCTAGAGAAGGGCCACAAAAATGATTAAAGGACTGGGAAGCCTGCCATATGAGGAAAGGCTGGGGGAACTGGGTTTGTTCAGCCTTGAGAAAAGAAGGCTTAGGGGAGATCTCATCACGATGTTCCAGTATTTAAAGAGTGGCTCCAAAGAAGATTGAGACTCCCTTTTGTCAAGGAGTCACATGGAAAAGACCAGGGGTAATGGGCACAAGCTACTCCTGGAGAGATTCTGACTGGACACAAGAGGAGAATTTTTCACAGTGAGAACAGTAAGACGTCGGAATAATCTTGCCAGGGAAGTGGTGGATTCCCCAACGTTGGACAGTTTTAAGATTCAGCTGGACAGGGCACTGGGCCATCTCGTCTAGACCGTGCTTTTGCCAAGAAAGGTTGGATCAGATGATCCTTGAGCTCCCTTCCAACCTCGTATTCTATGATTCTATGATTATTCAGTACATAATTTATTCAGACATATAGCATTTTGCAAGAGAAATAAAATAAATGCAAGTATGTGGTAATGTAACAGAGCATACTAACAAGAGAAAAACCTCTCTCCTAGTCTTGAAGCACACTAAAATTATTTTAACTTACTGAAGACTGAAGAAGTGAAAGGCTTGTAAAATACTTAAGAGAAAATGCCTCCCAAATTATTAGCACTAATTTAACACTAGATTTTTTTTTTTTTGGTTACATCTTCTCAAATGCTGTTTCTGAATTTTAGAATGTACATCTATATACTACCTGTTCAACTGTTTTGGTGTTTTACTGAAGTAAAAACAATGAATGTTTCCCTGAAGTTCTGAAGTTGTGCAAAAATACGACATTAAATACTATGTGTAATAATCCCACTGTTGTGATTGCTCTGACAGGCAATCTGCATTTAGAAAAGTCCAGCAGAACATGACTTCCATTTCCTTGTGCATTAATCAGATGGTCATATACTAAAAGATACTTTTCCAACAAGAACATAGGAATTTAATAGCCAGGGTCCAAGAACAAGAAAAGATAAACTATCTTTTCAACACAACTGTGATATAACACCCAAAACCAAGGCTCAGAGTCATTAATGACATAATTTGAAAAAGTCCATGTTAATTTTGAGTTCTTAGGTATCCAGATACTGAACTTAATAACCCTGGAGAAATAAGGTGTTTCTACAGTCTGCAGTTTTATTTTAGTTACAAATGCTATTAAAAATGGAGCCCTAATGTATCTGAAGTTTGGCTTACAGAATAGTACGAACTGTCAAGTAATGGCAGAGTCTATCTCAGGTGACCTGTCACCGTTCAGTGTTCTTTAATTTTCAGTATTTTAACAGCTAAGGCCAACTTCACAGTCAATGTAGAGAATAAACAGGCTCATTTGCAAACTAATTAATCTGTTTCTGACATCTCTCTTAGGATGATGTTAATTACACTGACTATACTGACTAGATTGTCATTGACCATCAACTTTAAGGTGACTACCTCACATCAGCTTTACCTACTTTTCTTCTATATCTACTCTTAATGAGGTAACACTCAGATACATTGCTTAATGATCTGGTGGGTTTTTTTCCTGTACTTCAATCCAGAATACAATATTAGGTGGCTTAGAACAATCTCAATCAAACATGGAGGTATTACATCTGGATGAACTTCAGAGATGCTTAACTCACTTCTATCCATAAATATGTGAAAACTCTGAAATATCAATGAATAAAAACTTCCTTCCTTCTTTACTAACAGGGTATCTTTTTCTCATTATTCAGGTGTGTTTGTGACCTGAAGAGACTGAATCAGCTTTTCATGACTGAAAGCTGGCTCACAATGTACTTGCCTAGAAATGCAAATGGAGAAGAACGCAGCAAAAGAAAACAAGGTGCCCAACTGTCCACTGACGTATTTAGCCCTCTACTTTGGGGCAGAATCTACTGGTGCAATTACATTAGAAATCTTGGGTTCCAGGTTTCTGTTCCAGTCAGTTAATTACTCTGACAGAAAGCAGGATAGTACCACTGTAGTTTTTTCATAGAGAATGAGTTTTGCTATGCAAACAGAAATATACTTGGTATCAGTGGCATTTTACAGCTGACAAGTTTACCAGTTCTAACATATTAGAAAAATCCATAGCTCTTGTGTGATAAACCTGCCAAATGAAGAGGAAAAGCATGCTTCTGCAAGTATTAATTTTTTCTGTCACTGGTTTGATCCAGCTCATAGAGAGAAGCTAAGACATTTCATTTACGACATTGTAACATGAACAGAAACCAGGAGGTCCCTTCTAATTCTGAGACCAAACCCTGCTCCTGCAGGCTACTTTATAATCTCTCTCATGAATTTACTGAAGTCCACCTTAATAGTATTTCTATGTCTTCTACCTCAATATGAAGATTAAAGGCACATTGGTCTGGTATTAACAACTGTCCTTTACTTTTCATCCTAAATTCACTCCTGGCTCTCTTGGATCCCATTATTGTCAGCTACATCCACCCACCTATTCCAGTACAAAGTCAAGTTTCTTATATGTAAGCAGTCGCTCAGGGTAGGTTTTCCCAGCGTTTCACTACCTGTACTAGAAATTCTTCACAGTTTCTCTCCAAATACACACTTGCCTTATACATGGCTACACAGCCTGAATAAACTAATCATACTAGTCCTATGACCAACAGTGAATCCAGGTATTTCCACCCTCCTCTTGAATTTCCAGGAGGTGTCAGTGATAAACCCAAAAGCACATGACTTCATTGCCCTTCCGACTGTAGCCTCACATCTGTTACACCAGTCTTCAAGGTCAAATGGATCTTCTTTTTCCATCTTTACATCTCCAAATTTTATACACCCAACTATCTTCATAGTTGCTTGTTTGGTCAGTATCACTAATGAAGACATTCTTCACCTCTTGAGAATGTCTGTCCAGTAACTTTTCACTAGCCTGACTGCTCTCTGCTTTCAACCCACTCACTTATGTGACCTGTTCGCCCAATTTGCTACCTAACTTACAATTCTACAGCACTGTCAGGAAAAAACCTGCTGTTAGACTGAAGTTACAGAAATGCTCCGAAGAAGTTTCACATAATCACAGAATGGCTGAGCTCAGAAAGGACATACGGAAGTCGTCTGGTCCAACCCTATGCTCAAGCAGGGCCACCTAGAGCCGGTTGCCCAGGACCATACCCAGACAGCTTTTGAATATCTCCAAGGACAGACTTGACAATCTCTTGGGGCAACCTGTACCTCTGCTCAAGTGACCCTCAGAGTAAACCAGTTTTTCCTTACGTACAGCCAAACGGCACATCACTGGCTCATGTTCAACTTGGTGTTCTCCAGGAGCTCCATGGCCTCTTCTGCAAAGCTGCTTTCCAACCAGGCAGTCCCCAGCGTATACTGGTGCATGGGGCTGTTCCTCCACAGGTGCAGAACTTTGCACTTCTCCTTGTTGAGCTTCACAAGGTTCCTGTACACCTATTTCTTCTGTCGAGGTCCCTCTGGATGGCAGCACAACCCTCTGGCATATCAATCAGTTCTCCCAGATTTGTGGCATCAGCAAACTTGCTAAGGGTACACTCCAACCCACCATCCAAATCAGCAATGTAGATGATGAACAGGACTGGGCCCAACATTAACCCTGGCGTACACCGCTAATTACTGTCCTCCAGTTAGACTTTCTGCCTCTGAGCTCGGACATTCCGTTTTCAGCCCACGTCACTGTCTGCTCATCCAGCCCACACCTCACCAGCTTAACTGTGAAGATGTTATGGGAGACAGTGTTGAAAACCTTAATGAAATCAAGACAGACAAGATACACTGCTCTCCCCTTTTCTACCAGGCCATTCATTTCATTGTAGGTGGTATCAGGTTGGTCAAGCAGGACTTCCCCTTGGTGAATCTATGCTAACTACTCCCAATGACCTTCTTGTTTAGTTTAAATCCTTTTAAAACATTGGAAAATATCACATTTGTAATCAGGACTTTAGTAGATAAAAATTAACATAATTTAGTGTAAATTTGCACTGAGAATCTATCATTTCAGTCTATACCATGTTTTCTCCTGATTTCAGGCATCCTGGGTTTTTTCCAAGTAACAAAGAAGTGTAAATCATGCAATTAACAGACTTATTTTCTCCCAGAGGAATGGGGAAAAATAAGACGTAATTCATCACAATAGATTCTATACACACTTTCCATCAACATCTTAATTTTTCAAGAGATTTTCTATGAAATCTAACAAAATGCCCTCCTAAATCCTCTCCCTAAATCTTTGGTCTCTAATTATTAGAATCTTAGTAGGTAACCATAAGTGGACTAATCAAACAAGAAAAACTGCATTTCTTTCCAGCTAAGTATATAAATCCTGCTCTCTAATGTTTTTCTTCCCAATTAAGCAGTTTGTAAACTTGATAAAGCTTTTGAAGAAAAAAAAGGAAATCCTATTAAAAATTCTAGAAACTCTCTGACTTTACATAAATTTTCAGAATGAAACTTTGTTACCCGATTTATAGAATAAACATGTCTAACAATATATGAAGCCCTGATCACCCTCAGGATATGCCTCAATGGAGGGAGAAGCAGATGACCATACTCAAAAAACCATGAATGAGTAAACAGTAGATCAACTACTTATCGTAACATTGCAAATAAAATATTTTTTACCACAGTTCAGCATATGCTTGAAATTGACTAATTTCTAAAATTAATTTGTGTCACACAATGTATGATTTTGCTATACAAACTGTCAAAAAGTATCACCTCAAATACACTGGGAGACAAAAGCATAGATCTGGTTAGAAAGCCTGATATCACAGTGAAGTCTGATGGGAGACAGAGCTTTCTCTTATCGATAGTATCATTTTCAGGAAAGGTCCCCCAGAAACAACAGATAAATAAACGTACATTGAAAATAAAATATTATTCTGATTTTCAGAATAACATCATTCAACTTCCACCTTACAGATAAAAGCTGAAAGAAATAGTTTAATAAATCTTGATATTATTAGAATAAACTACCAGAAGATAATGAGAAAAATGGGTTTCCATGCTGTGCCCATAAAGCTGGAGAGAACTTTTAGAGTTCACTTGTTACACAAGTTAAAAAATGAAACTGTAGGAGCGTGGAGATGACCACAAGACCAGCCAGTATACAGTGAAAACTACAGGAAAAGCTAAAGGGAAAAAAAAAAAAAAAAGTACTATCTTTTTGTTCCCTTTTTTCCTATGTCATTGAAAACAAGAAAACTACTGCTTTCAGGATAGTCCATTCCAAGGAAGCCTGGGCTGATGTGGATAACAAAGCAGAGTCACAGCCCATCCTCTTCACTGGCACCAGGGCAGGAGCTTTATGTGTTCAACTCCTCTTTGCAACGCTGAGCAAGAGCTATGCCACAACTATATCAGACATTTCGGAACTACGATTATGCAGATAAGTTCTGCTGCTACACCGATTCAACAGCTGCATAATGTAGCCTTGGCCATGAGCAAACAGCTTTGTGTCTCTCTGTATTTTTATATTTGCAAGTGGTGGGTCATAAGGGATATTTACATCTTTTTCAAAATATACAGTAAGGTTAACCCTCTTTGTCACATTTTCAAGGACTAAGATGAAAAATGAGCAAAACATTTTAATTGACCCTAAAAAACCCTCTGAAACTCTGATACTTCTGGAACAAAGAGATTAACATTCTTCAATTAAGACAGGAGAAAGCTTTTTTCAAATTGATTTGCAGGCAGTACATACTATTTCATCAGTTCAGAGATTAGATGTGCGGGTAAACTGGTTTCCAAGGTAACTGGACTAACCATGGGGAATTCATCAGGGTGATAAGTAACTAAAAAAATTTAGAAGGTACCATGCAGAAATAGAAGAGAAGTGCTGAACTGTAGCTATTCAGATAAGCCTAAGATTTACTTATTTTACACAAAACAGTATTGTTTAGAACCGTGTTTCTAACATTTAAACTTCAAGTTCATGAATGGTGGCTGAAAACCTGAGGTGGGGCCAGAGGAGACGGCACTTCTCACTGAACACCACAGGCACGAGCAGGAGATTAAATCCTTCAGTGCTCGCGCAACCCAAACTGCCTCCCAAGCTTCTGCTGCATTGCTATCAGGTACAGTAAAAAAAAGTGTTTAAAACAATGGAGATGGCTGAAGTACAAGTTTTAGGTCTGAAGCCTGATGATTTTATTTTTTTCAGGTTTTAGAGCTTTAGGTAATGCAACCCCTAGAAATACAGTTAGATAACGCAGCAAAATATTTTTCTTATTTAACTGTTTAATTGACATGTGTAGACTTAAGTATCACTAAATACAGTACTTGACTTTTGCAATTTTTTTATTCGGATGTCATGATTCAGCAAATGTTTAAATTGACGGTGCAAACTATAAGGCGTGAGTGTTTCAGTCACAGAGAAACCCATCATTTGGAGCAAATTTACAAATAACAGATAAATAAAAATAGCCAGCCTCTTGCACAAATTGCACAACATCAATTTGCAATATCAATCCACACTGAAATTTGAATTCAAGGCAAAACAGGAACAATATACATTTGCACACAGGGTTTTTAACTGAAGGCATGCACATACACACACAGGTAGTCTGGAAAAAAAAAAAGACGATCTGTGTGCAAAACAGGAAAGTTCCTCCCAGTCTGCTGCCAGGTAGCACAGGGAGGAGAGGACCATTTTCTTCTGCAGAGGTGGAATAGGGGCTTTCTGGAAAATGTGATGAGTTGCTGCCGAGCATCTGCTGTTTCCCAGGTGGGGCAGAAACTCTGACATGCAGCCAGGGCCCAAGGCCCCAACACAGAGGGGACAGAAGGGACAAAGCCTGTCTTTTGTGTCAGGGCCTAAACTGGGCAGTTCATTTTATTTATTTTAAATACATCACCATGGCATACTATATGCAATGGATTCAGTTTTGTTACTCTGTACTGTTGGAAACTCTGCTAGTTTTATTTTTCAGTGCTCCAAATAGCATTTCTGAAAGCTTTTGAAAAGCCCTGGGAGAGAAAAGACCAGCTCATAATATCTGAAATACTTCTCAGAGCTCAATCCTGGAAGCTGCTTCTCAACTAGAAACACCACCACCTACCGCAAAAACTCAGGGGCTTGTGCAAGAATATAAACTGAAGTAGCTTTGCACAGCTTTGCACTCAGTCCAGATAGCCCTAAATCACATCAAATTCTCATATGCTGTTACATGCTTCGAGTGTACTAATTTCTTAATTTGAAGTAGCAGAAAAAAGCTTGATACAGCAGCAAGATAACCCCACATAATGGCAATAATGTCTTGCACAGATTCAAACACAAAATCCTCCACATTATATAATGACTCTGAAAGCTACCTGAAGAACACAATAAGGAATACATTTTCTTAAGATATCCAGAGACAGAAGAAAAAAAAAAAACCACATCAAAACCCCAATTCTTAGCTTGGCTAAGGAGAACTCATTCCACTGGGGGGAGGCGTTGATTTGTGCCTCACTAGCAGCAGGGTTCAACTGTTCCTCTACATGTGCCCATGATTTAGCAAAACAGAAACAAAAATATAAAAGTCTCTGTCACACAGCAGCAGGAAAAAAAAAAAAAAAACCCAAACCATGACCATTAAGTCTTATCATCCTGTAAGATACTTAAAGCACTAGAAGTCCAGAAAGCTTCTCAATGGGATGGAATACTTTTGTTAGCTTAACATCTCTCCATCAAGCCTCCAAGCACCTTCAGTCACAGGCTAGCACAGGAAGGGTACTTGCTGTGTAAAGATGCCTCAAACCACCACAGGAAAAAGACAAAAAGGCCATCATCTGTAGAAGACATAAAACAACATACAACCACCTCTATTGGAATGACACAAAGATGAACCAGCCACCCCTCTAACTGCAAAAAAATCTCTGATTCTTCAAATGCTGCATTCTGAAAAAAAGAAGCCTGTGCCCGCATCCTCTGGTATATGGAGAAGAACATGCATATATTTAGTTGCACACAGGATTATAGATACTCAATGCAATCATGAAAGGAATTTAGTCTTCAAATTGGAAGCTTTCTAAAGTACATTCTTGAATTACAATAAATAAGAATCTGTGAAAGCATCAAATAAGTTCACAATCTCTTTTTGTGAGGAATTATTAGCAAATTCTATAACCATCCATCAGCAACTAGCGTTTGGACAAGCAGGCTCAGTAAGGAGTATTTGCTTAGCTTATTTTATGTAACACATACAACAAAGTATATGAATACATTGCAAAGTAAATTAGTCTTGTATTGAGCACCAAACAGCTACAACTAGACTGCTTTTAGTGCCAACCCATCTTGTTTAATTTCAGTTCATACTGCTAATTTTTACTGCTGCCTGCAGCAACATGTACGCATATTGCCCAAGACAGTCCCTCCACTCTGAAATCTCTTTTGTTTCATGTACATAGCTTGATACCATTATACAAAGTAAAGGAGTACAGATTCTGGGAATTCTACTTTGTTTCCAGCTTCTACTGGCCAAGCATATAATTACATACATGACAGATAGTATTTTCAAAGTCATACTGGATTGCTGCAGAGAAGAAAGTCAGCACCATCCTAAAAACACTAGGAACTCAAAGCACAGGCTGAAGCCACCCTTTTTTTACTTTATATTAGTTTCAGTTTCAGTTCTGCTGAAGGTATCGAAAGCAACAAACCCACGCTTGTCAGCCAGTGTTACACATGAAGTACAATTCTGTCCACAGTACATTTAATCAGCTTTTTTTAATTTCTGAAACCTGGTTTCATGTAAAGAGCTATGACAATGCAGGAGGTGTGTTTTGGAGATGTTGAAGACAGCACAGCAGTTCTCTCAAATCAAAATGATAAAGGACAGAGCAGCAGTGCATGCAGGAGGCAAGCTCTCCAACATGGGCAGCTGCAGCTCCTGGCTCTTTCCCCAGATCTCACCTGTACCTCATTCACCTGTAAGTCAGGGAGCACACACTGTAAATGGCAAATAACATTCTCCTTCTGAACTGTATTATGGCATCGATTCATCAGTATGGTAAGATTCCCCAAAAGCAGTTATCTAAATTTTACGATTTTTATTTGCCATTAAAATTTGAAGGTCTCAGTTCTACTCCTCTCTCATCCACTAGTCCCAGTTGCATAATTGAGTATTATTTCATCTTCCTCTGACTGTTTCTGTCCCTACTATGTTATCTGTTGGGCTTATTTATCTTCATTATGCAGAAAAAGATACATTCTAGCCACAAAGTGAACACCTCAATAAGGCCCTGACTGTGTGTCAAAACTACAGCAGCTTCAAGACCTCAATTGGAAAGCTTATCTTGGTTATCCTCGGTTTAGAATTATTCTAGCTTCTTTATTCACTGATGTTTTATTTATCTCTCCCCCACCCCCATGGGATTACACTCCACATTCAGATTGCTGTAGAGCTGTGAAGTTAAATGTTAGTCTTTGTCACCTCCCAGCCACCACTTTCAAAAAACAATAATGGCAGAGACAACCTAAAACAAAGTCAGGTTGCAACTGATATTGTGACTGAAGAAAACATGATGGAAAAAGCCTTCAGAAGAGGAGTCTGGCTTGAGAAACAAATAATATTTATTAATACTAACTGGGGACTACAATAAAGTATTTATGGTCTTACCAGTCAGTCAAAGGAAAATACAACATTTATGTAGACTAAATTAAAAATCTGGAGTTGAGCACTTACACCCCTCACAAAATCCAAAGGGAAATTAAGCTATGTTAAGGGTGGTGCTCCACAAAGTAAGCACAAACATCGACCACCGCCCTGCCTAGAGTCAAGAATCAATTTATTGAGTACTGCAGTCTCTGACTTCTTCTTCCAGCTTACAGCCCTGATAAGAGCTGCAAACAGATGCCTCCCTTTACTCAGTTCTCAAAGCCTACAACCGCCTTCTAAAGGCAGGCGACTGTCACATTTGATGAAAAAAAAAAAAGGGGGGGGGGGGGGGAAAGATGTAACTCTCCTTGTGAAAGCCTATCCAGGAAAGGAAGGGATGACAGAGGTACACTTCATATAGAAGGCCAAGTGATTATAACACTCATCCACTATATGGGAGTTAAAATTCAGTTCCCTTCAAGTCAAAGAATCTCTTTTTTCAAATCTAATAGCTCCTTATCTATTTCATTTTAATGAGTCTTCCAGCACATCTCAGATCCCAAAGCTGCCCTCAGTGCTGAAGGGGAATAGTCTAAATATTAAGCTACACAATCATATTTGCCCTTGTGTTCTTTCCAGTGCTGGGACCTGCAAACTCCTTCTGTATAGATGGCTCTTTTGGTCCTGTTTAGGTCCCGTAAAGTTTAGGTAGACACTCTCCCTGAAAATCACGGAGGGAGGTCCAAGTCCTCTTCCTAGGCACATGTTCCAAAGATGGTTATCCTTTCGACAAGCTTTTTTATTAACTGCATGGAGAAGCCAAAGTTTTTTATAAAATTTCATTATAGTTTCACAACATACCTGAAAAAGCTGCCAGCCTTCATGAGATAATGTACATGCACTCCAAGATCAGTAAGAAACCCCGTTAAGCGGTAGTAAAGGTTTTCTGAGCATCTCCTTGATCAGCTTATAGAGTTGTGATGTGGTCACACAAAGGCAACTTGCTGACTAGTAAACTCAAGAACTGCTTTCAGCTGAAGGCACTACACTCTCTCTCATGAAGCTGATGCCATTTGTTATAAACCATCACCCAAAAACGCAGGATTTTTTTTTTTAGTTTCACATCAGAAGTACTGAAAGTTAAGAACTTCAAGTCATTTGCTTTCTTAACAAAGTAGCTTTGCATTTCTTTGAATACTACCAGATATTGAAACTGTTTCCAGCAAAGCATCAGTTCGTGGTTTTGTTAGATTTACCTGAAGCAGACTGACACAATTCTTGTAACTGGATGAAGGAAACATCCCACCAGTACCTAGTATAACTAGACAGCAAATGACACATTCAGCACACTGTTTTAGGCTCCTTTCAGAACAGATTGCAGTTCCCAGGGCTGGTTGCTTTAGGCAAACAGGGCTAAGAATAAAGGTCAGTACTCCCCACAGTTCTCAGATTTTGTTTTTTCATCACAGATAGCTTGCCATAGCTTCCTTTTTTTGGTTCACTCTCTTCTATCTGATTAGCTGTTGAACCTTTCTCTTACAGCAGACTGTAGACAAGGCTATATGTTCTTCCTTAACGTGATGGGAAATTAAAGTGTCTTTCTAGTCCAGATCAGTGCATCAGTATGGTAAGACTGTAAAATAGGTAAAATACTGCTAAGTCACTGAAGCAGTTCTGCAGATATGTCTACATTAAACTTCAACAGTCCTGTGATAACACCGAAAAAATCCAGTTGAAAACCATTTATTCCATGACATGGATGTTGTTATGACCTTAGCTAAAAAATACCCTACAATCTCAGTGCTAGGCTTTTAGTACAGGCAGCAAGTGCACTGGCAAATCATGCAGAGGTTCCTCCTCAGCTTTTAATGGCCGTTAATTATGCTCCCATCTTTAAGAAAAACTCCCCTAAATCATCTCAATTTGACAACCTTTTTAACATCAAACGCCACCTTATTTTGCTGTATTGCACCACTCCCAAGTTTTGTATGTTCCAGACTTTCCCATTCCTCTTCTTTTGCCTTTACTTGATGCAACACACCCATGAGAAAAGGAAGCGCCACCTGTCAGTTTTGCAGCTCTCCTGATGCTCACTGTGTTCAGCACTGCCAAATGTGGCATAAGATGCCAAATGTGGCATAAGAGCAGAAAAATTAGTATGCATGTGCTTCTTCAGGACAATGCCATCATCATGTCTGTCCAGCTGCACTGCTCTCAGTGCACAGTGCACACTGATACCTTATTTTCTCTTCCCTATGTGCTAACTATATGGTGCAGAAGACAACATATGACTCTGGTGTTATAATGTCGGTTCCACACTGTCATCTGCCCATCTTATACAGTGCAGTTTGCATAGTACAGCACAGTATAGTTCATGTCACCATGTCTGATACCCCATCACGCACCATCAGGAATTCCTGCATGCAAGCTCAGTGAACTGAATCAGATCTGGTGGTGTAGCTCCTGGAAATCTGCTCTCAGTACTACTAAGCTAATTTACTGATCAAGTTCATAACAGTTACAGGACAAAAGGCTGCACAATGTCAGGAAGCCCCAAAAATACCTTATTTCTGATGGTAACACTGATGTCTGCACTGAGTAAATGGGCACGGATATCAGCAGAAGCAGTTGATTTAAAGATATTTTAAATGTAATCTAATGTACAATTATATATTTTTTTCCACTTTAGGAACTTAATAAAATCCGAGGTCTAAAAGGAGGATGAAGGACAGTCCTCCTTTTCTTCTGCTGCTGGTTTTTTTTTTTCAGATAGTGAGACAAAAGATAAAATTTTGACCTTCATTTTCAGAGTAAAGTAATCCAAGCCAGTCATTAGAAGACAACTATTATTCACCAGGTCACCAAGTGATGTCGTATCTTGGAATTCCAGTGCTAATAAAAGACAAAGAATTTGATCTAGTGTTTCATGATTATAGTACCATTCTTGTTTAAAAAAAAACCAAAAAATACCTTATGCCAGAGAGAAGTCATGCTATGCTTACCCTTAACAGAGATTTTCGCTACGCCCTCCTAGCGGGTTTACCTTGTACTGCAAAAATTCCTGCAGCTAAGTGAACTCCACACCCTTGGGAGCACTGTGTTTATAAGATAAGAATCAGTTACAGATTTTTTAAGACAAAAAAATTATCTTTCAAAGCCTTTTGATGAATTACCTCTACAATATTTTATTAGTCAAGTATATGCATAGACAAATAAGTTTGTTCTTTTAATTCTTACTTTTCTAGGTGTGCAAGTGTATCTTTGCAAAAGGGGTAGCAGTAGATTTGCCTATAAATTGGCCAGGTGAAGCAGATACTCCACACAAGATGCTTCCTCTCCTCTCAGCTGTCAGTCACAGTTTTAAGGAAAACTGTGAAGGAACACACGGCACATCTACGTTTTGTTGCCTCACACAATAAAGAAGCAAGCTATCAAAAGTAAACAGTGAGATCAGATAGGAATACCTGTGTCAAGAACAAGAACAACCAGAGAATGAAGTACATTTACAGAGCCTCTACAGATACGAAACTATACATTTTGTACATTATTTACTTATTGCAAATAATGAAACACAATAAACAAAATCCACAGACAATGCTGTAACAAAATAAACTCAGTGGAAAAAAGCACCACAATAAATTCTTCAGTCTTCAGAGTGATGAATATGCTATATGTAAAACAATGACAAAAATTCACAAATGACAATTTAAAAAGCAGCTTTTTTTTTTTGCTATTTTTAAATACAATACAAAATCTGAATTATGTAGCCTTAGAAAACAAGAAAACTGAGGATAAAAAAAGGAAATTCTGTCCTAGGCCAACAACAAAACTAACTGCAGCTTGGGAAGCATCCAATATCAATACATGAAGGGGGGGAAGGAAGAACTACAATCAGAAGCTACATTTTTTAAAAACTCCAAGGCAGACTTCGATGCTCAGATAACACCAGGAAGTCAATTGAGTCAAAATGGTGAAGAAAGGATTCAACTGCCTATTTTGGATAATGCTACACTGCAGGACTACTGATGCGGTGATAAGTGGTTAGCTCTTTAAAAAAGGCCACACACCTGCCCTATGGCTTCTTTGAGTCCTAAATGCTGCAAGTGCAGAGCTACTGTGTACCAGCTGCATTGGCTTATGAAAGCTGGGGCAGGACCCAGCCAGGGCAGGGTGCTGAGGAGGCTCTGGCTCAGCCCACACTCCCATCCCATCACCCCGCTGGGGAAGGAGAGATGCCCCCCAGTCCACCACTGCCCAGCCGAGCCGCCATGGTTGTCATCGCTGTGCTGCTGGAAGCTAAATCCAGCTTTCTCACGCTCAGAAACATGGGGTTCTTAATGGCATGGATTAACTACAGGGGTTCTCCAGGGCTTAGAGACACAAGCAACTCTGGACTAGCAACATAAAACAAACAACATAAATCATACACGGGCACGAGAGGCTTGCTTTAACAGATCCACTTTTAAACCAAAGGAGTGAAGAACAATTTACTTTATACTACTCACTATCTTTCAGTTTTAATCCCTTTATTTGAAGTGCTAGTCAAAAAACTTTACACTAATCTCCCTCATGTTTTATAAATCACTGTCGGTCATCTTCAGCCATACCCAATGACCTCTCTCTTCTGGGAGATCTTAAGCCTTATGAAATCACCAAAATGTCTCTCTCCATCATTATCGGGATTTCATAGATAAACTAGACAATGTTAGCAGCTCGGTAAATTTTACAAAGTATGTACTTTTAAGATTGCACTGAAGGTGTACAAAACAGTGTGGTTTGTTTGACCAGAGCTTTTGAGTATTCGGCCTCAACTGAGCACTCAGCTCACATTCCCATTCCAGCCCAGCAGGGCTCACCCAGCTGTGGGACAGCTACAGCCATACAGACTTTGGCTACTGCTATATGCAAAATGCCAGTGGCCTTTGCTTCTGGTGCAAATGAACACCACCCCTCCACAGTTTTATTTTTGTGCAGGCTCTTTTTAATTTCTCCTCTTAATCATAAATATTTAACTAATAATATTTGTTTAAGAAGATCCCCAATTTTTTTTGCATTGTTAAATATTAACTTACAGGGTTAGATCAATCTATTCATGCCATAATGCAACATAATACATCCACAAAACCCTTAAAATCCTTTCTTAGATAGCTATTTTGATTGAGAGTGGTGGGTCCAGGTTCTCATTAACAGGAAACACTAAAAGGCTACTATCAATCCTTAAACTAAACTTATCTGTAATTACAGGTAAAAAATTCAAGCTGCGTTCAAGGAGCTCTTGTTAAAATATTAATACAGATTTAAAGAACGTTAACTATTGAAATCAGGGAGAATCTACTGGAGCTGCTGTACCACCTTTGGGTCTGCAAAACCATGCACTCTTATAATTTGATAAATATTTTAGTATGTTTTACAAATAGTAAGATTAAAAGAATTCCATTTTGATGCTATTTAGCTGCTTCCTTTGCCAAAGTTCATATTAGGAAAATAATTTTCTTCTGATTTAAATGAAGCCACAGAACCACAGGAGGTTTGAAGTTAGAAGGGACCTATGGAGGTCACCTAGTCTAACCCCCCTGCACAGGCACCTCAAGCTGGTTGCCCAGGACCATGTACAGTCAGCTTTTGAGAATCTCCAAGGATGGAGTCTCCAAAACCTCTCTGGGCAACCTGGGCCACTGCTCAGTCACCCTCATAGGGAAAAAGTGTTTCCTGATGTTCAGACTCTAAAACACTCCTGTGTTTTAGTTTGTGCCCACTGCCTATGGTCCTGTCACTGGGCACCACTGGAAAGAGCCTGGCTCTGTCTTCTTTGCACCCTCCCTTCAGGTATTTAAATACACCAGTGAGATTTCCCCTGTCCCAAGCTTTCTCTTCTCTAGGCTAAATAGTCCCAGCTCCCTCAGCCTTTCCACACAGGAGAGATGCTCCAGACACTTCTTCATCTTCATGGGCCTTCATTGGACTCTCTCCAGTCTCTTGCACTGGGGAGCCCAGAACAGGACCCAGTACTCCAGATGTGGCCTCACCAGCGCTAAGCAGAGGGGAAGGATCACCACCCTCTACATGCTGGCAACATTCCTCCTAATGGAGCCCAGGATACCCTTAGCCTTCCTTGCTTCAAGGGCACATCGCTGGCTCCCATTCAACTTGGCATCCACCAGGATCCCAGATCCTCTTCAGCAAAGCTGCTTTCCAGCTGGGTGGCCCCCAGCGTATACTGCTGCATGGAGCTGTTCCTCCCCAGGTGCAGGAATTTGCACTTCTCCCTGTTGAGCTTCACGAGATTCCTGTCTGCTCAAATTCCCTGTTCAGACAGTTTTGAATCCACCTCACTGTCTGCTCACCCAGCCCCTACTTCATCAGCTGCTCTAGGAGGACGGTGCATCAAAAGCCTTACTGAAGGGAATGTAGATCAGATCCATTGCTCTCCCCTCATCTATCAAGACAGTCAGTTCATTGTAGAAGGTTACAAGGCTGGTCAAGCGCAACTTCCCCTTTTTAATGGTCAAGACTCCCTGGCAATGACTGTCTCATGCACTTCTAGCAAACCACACTAAGCCTTCACAGTTATTTTGGATCTACAGTTGTTAAGGCTGGAAACTGCTTTACTGGCAGAGAGAAGGGCAAAAAGAAAAAAAAAAAAAAGAAAAGAAAAGAAAAGAAAAGAAAAAAAAGAAGAAACCCTCTGTCCCTCTGTTTAACAGTATTTCCCTCCCCTTAAATATTAACATGAAAGAAATGTGCAAAACATCAAGGTGGCAGTTTTTAGTCAACCCATCATTTTAATAGAGGGGAGATAAAAGCAGGCAACTATGTCAGAGAAAAAGGCTGAGCAAAGAGGAATAAACAGCTATGTGGTCTGGTAGTCTCATGCTCCCAAACACCACACTGGAACATTCTTGTTTGCATTAGTACCATTTGCAACACTTCTAAATTACCAGCTTTTTCAAGAGTGCTCCAAATCTCTAGATTAATGAGTTCTCTCTGTTTCACCCTTGTGAAACAAATACAGCATTAAAATATTCTGAGTATCCTTTTTAAGCAGTCCATGCACAATAAAAATCTACTGGACAATCACCCAAGCGGACATTAATGAACAGGTATCTTTGGGTTTCTAAGAAGGCAGAGCTAGCAGGTAAATACTGAAATATGTCATAATTTACATATCTACAGAATCTAAATATGTCAGTATCTAAATATGTCAGAGTTCATCTTAAAGATGACTGCAAGCTTATAAAGATACAAAGGTGATTACAAGCTGGACAAAACCTTAAGATTTTTTTTTATCATAAAGGCTGTGAGCTAGATGAATTAGACAGGAGTTTGACAGCACGACTTTTACAAGCCTCTATAGCTTATTGCTTTTAAACAAATAATGTGAATAGTAAATTTGAAATACAGTTATTTTATCAAATAGAAGGCCCTAGGTCTACCTGCAGCATAGTCTGAATATTAAAAGACATCCTTTCAATGTGAACCAGCATCTTACGCCCTTGAGATTACACACTGAATGCTAAGGCAGATGGAAACTGCAGAGAGGAACACAAAAAGTTACAGATGTGCATAGACTAAGAAGTGCAGCTGCATGTGTAATAACACAAGGCAAATGGATCTCGAGATAAATTCTGCATTCACACTTTCCACTGACTATCATATGGAAATATCTGAGTGATCTGACGGGTCTCTTGAATCAACTCTAGTGAGTAAAACTAGCCTGCTCTCACTATAATACTTTCTATATAAAAAAGGACACCACAGAATAACAGCCATCACTTTGTACCATTTAACTACAGGAATGTCAGGTACCCTTTTTAACAGATTGTGACCTGTAAGTTTAGCAGTGCCAAATTAGTTGTGTTCTGCCTTAACCGAACTAATAGACACTGTTACACAACATGGTAGTAATCTAGTAGGAACATGGGAAAAGAGTACCTACTATTACAGTTCTTTAATCTTAGCTGGAAAATGCCCAATTCCACCTTAAAAGTGGAACACTTCCCCTTAGCCTTCAGGTACTACTTCTTCACGAATATACCAGAGATGCAATTATGCTCTTTTTCAGACTTTGTCATCCCTCACTAAGATAAATTTCTTAAGAATTAACCAAGAAAGACAGATAAGAGCAGGAAGTTGCTGCATCTCTTCCTGCAAACTCACTCATCTTAAGCAGAATCCACCAGACACATTCAAGACGAGGTCTCCTTAGCAAGCTATAAAATGACACTCACAACTCCGTACCACTACCAAAATATTTTGCTTCATGTATCTAGAATGCCATTTCCATTTCTCCTTTCTGCATGAGCAAGTCACAGAGTGGCTTTCTCCTTAGCTGTCATCCCCTACAAATGAGTCACTGGTTTACCACAAAACTTAGCTCATAAATCCATCCCCACTACTCAAGTCCTCCCAGTCACCCATACTTTACTGTAATCCTATGCAACAAGGCCTTCCCACTTTCTGTCAAAATCAAGTGTCATCAGTGCGCTCCAACTTTCTGAGACAGAACTACTGAATTTTTTAACAAGGTCTTCTATCTTATCAAAGGCAGACACTAATTTAGTCTGACATATGCTGCCTCTCACAAATCCTTTCACATGTATTCCACTTTTCCATTTGCCTCCCTGCCTTTGATTCTCTTTTTTTCCTACTGCTTTGCTATAGAAAATAAAGAAATTAATAATTTTCAAGCTGCCAGAACCATCTCTTCTTGATTTTCTGAAAAACAGATTCTGCATTTGCTCTTCCGCAGTTAAATACCATCTCTATATTGATAGTGTTCTGTTTGTTTTGAAATGTTTGCTACAAGACCTAAAATACAACTTCTTCCACCCAGCCCCCTATAAACCTGAGCACTAGGCACTTCCAAGTTTCATCTTCATTTCACTGTAAGAATTTCCACTCCAAGAGCTTCCACCTGTATACATTTATTTCACCCTTACTCCTGATAGCATGTTCAACATGAACTGATGCATGAGCTGCACCAAAAACATAGGCAAAATATTAACATAAACTGGGGATGACAGCTCTGATCATAACCTCATGCTCACTGCATAACACCCAACTTCCTTTCTTGCTTCATTTTTACTGGATAAATGGCTTTTTACTACTTGGATTATTTTCCTTTACAAGGTCAAACTCAGCTTGACTTCTGGCAACACCTTATTCACACTTTAAGCCTTCTGAACTCTATGACCTTCTTCATGTTTTGAACAACACTTTTGCCGCTCCTTGCAAGTTCTTGGCTGGCTTCTGATATTCTCTTTGTCTGGCTTTTCTTCTGCTTAGGTCTGCAATTATTCTGCTCGTGTATTCTGCTTTTTCTTGGGATGCAAATCCTACGTACTTTTTCTAATTCCGAATCAAAGAGGTTCCAAGAACTCCACCATTAGCTCCCTTAGCTCTTCAGTTCAACTGATTTCAAATCATTTCCCTAAGGTTTCTCAGTCTGAATTTTTGAAATTCAAAACCTTTAATTGGAAACCCCTTTCAATCCAAACCACACAAACCTCTGATGCCTATTATTCAATTCAAATTTGGTTTCTACAAATGGCTCTTCTAGAATATCCTCAATGCTTATAAAACTCATTTATTTAAAGCAACATTATTTCTTTTTAGTTCAATAACTGCATGTGAACACTGCATCCAGGAATAACTGGTCCCTAGAATTAGTAATTATGACCTAGACAAGAGTTAGAGTCTCACAGCATATTGTGGTAGGCAAATAACTTTATTCCATCTACTGTATTCCAGTAATTCCATATATACTTAATACAATAAAACCCTTTTGCATCTTAAATTATTTGTGAAAGACTCATCCAGTGAAAGTATACAATTCCAACTTAATAATACACTTCACGTTTGAGATAACCACACAGAACACACTTCTCTTTTAATAATCAAAATAGCAACTTGTTCTGGAATGCTTTTCCCCTTCACTGTTGCTCTTTATCTAAGAGCATCCAGTCTTTGAATCCTTAGTATTTACTTCTCACTCCTTTCCCTGACAAATATGTAAAAGGTTCTGCCTTTCATAACAAGATCTTTCATAACAAATTCAACTGAAATAAAAGAGCGGGTCCCAGAAATGCCCTATATATCCTACCACCAGAACAAAGAACCTGCTTTTACATCATTAAGTTTTACAAATAATCAAAGTTAGCATCACAATCCTTGCAGTACAACACATTTTATGGAATCATAGAATGGTTTGGGTTGGAAAGGACCTTAAAGATCATCAAGTTCCAACCCCCCTGCCATGGGCAGGGACACCCTCCACTAGCCCAGGTTGCTCAAAGCCTCATCCAGCCTGGCCTTGAACACCTCCAGGGATGGGGCATCCACAGCTTCTCTGGGCAACCTGTTCCTGTGCCTCACCACCCTCACAGGGACAAACTTCCTCCTAATATCTAATCTATACCTACCCTCTTTCAGCTTAAAGCCATTACCCCTTGTCCTGTCACTACACCCCCTGATAAAGAGTGCCTCCCCACCTCTCCTGTAGCCCCCGTTTAAGTACTGGAAGGCTGCTATAAGGTCTCCCTGGAGCCGTCTCTTCTCTAGGCTGAACAACCCCAGCTCTCTCAGCCTGTCGCCATATGGGAGGTGCTTATTATTACTTAAGTCTGTAGAATTTCCCATATTTCACAATACCTGGAAAAAGTATAACGTCATTTTATGCAGCAAAATACGTATGTTTCAAGCTACCCAAGCAACAGCTCAGTACATCAACCACTTCACAAACTGAGATTAATGGGATCAATTACCAACATGCTGCCCATTTTACAGAATTCAAAAACCAACATAAGGTTCAGTGATTTATTCAACATTACAGGAGACGGAGCCTAAGCCTACTTAATACTTAGTTTCATGCTTTAGCCAAAACTACCATCCACTCCCAATGTTGCAAACAAGGCATAGGCACAGGGGCTAGAGCAGAGGACCAAATTTAAGGAAAGGAAAATATTATTTCAGTGATTTCAGAAGGAAACTACACATCTTTCTTTATCTCTAAGGTTTCTTAATTTAACCATTCAAAAGTGGATTAACTTCTCAGATTCTGTAACCATTTAAAATCTAATATAGCTTCAGAATCTTTCTAAAAGTCCTGTCTTCCACATCTGCCTTCAACAAGTGTCCTAAAAGCCACTGGGACTACTGTTTTTATAGAATCATAGGCTCATTGAGGTTGGAAGGGAGATCAGGGGGTCATCTAAATCCAACTCCATATTCACATACGTAAAACACGAACAGAGGCAGCAGTAGGTTTAGAGCCAGAGACTGTACAGTGCTTGTGGATGAGTAACCTTCATTTATGACTTCTATGATCCAAAATAGTTCATCAACATTTTAACAACAGGTAAATACCATACTAAACATTAAATCAGGCAAAGAAATACTTTCTCTTTCAACACTAAAACTGAAAATGTTTCCAGTACTTACTTTGATGCTTACCAGACAAAGACTAACAACATTTTAGAGAAAAAAATTTCCAAAGTAATTACAGTGTCAGATTGTTCCAGATTCTTTCCTCACCACTATTTACATTCCCAAATACGTTGAGGAATAACTAAAAGAAAGACTTGTTCCTTGAACTGATTTTTAATGAGAAAAAACGTGATACAGTTCATAAGAAATTTCAAAACAACTCTTAAACACAAATGTCATCTATATTTTACACTAAATTACTGTCACAGCACTCCTTGTAAAACCTCTTAAAGGGCTCACAGTAAAAGAAGAGAGAGAGATAGACAGAAGCACAAATTCTGATTCCTGAAGACCATTTGAACAAAACACGATCTGGAAAACTGAAATGGTGTAGAGTGTAAGATTCAGTCACGAAGCACGACAAGAACATATGAGGCATGTGCACTAGTGATCATAATCCCTTCATATGGAATTCGCTAAAAAATGGAAAAGCCATTTGCTAGATCCCTTCAATTCCTGATACCCTCTCTCCCACCTACTCCAAAACTTGGACAGGTCTCCAGAGAGGTCCCTTCACCACCACTGCACCCTAAGGAAGCTTTATGGAACCCTGAAAACTGCAGCAGCAGCTTGGGCTGAAACCCCCCATTGCACCGCATGTCACCTGCTGCCTACCATACTGCTCAGCCCTCTCCAACTCCTCGGCTGGGTAGGGCCAAGTCAGCGGAGCAGAAGGTTGCAAAAGGAGGCTCAGCAGGAGCTACCAATTGCTGCTAACAGCTTTAAATGGTTTAATGTGTACCTGGTGCCAGAAGTACGGCACTAACTGAAAATGCAAGTATCAGGATACCACACACTCTGAAGGTGGAGAGAGGAGGAGAAGCAAACAATACTCTTCCATCCTAATTCTATCCGGGACAGTGGAAGCATGGCTCACAATGGACTATGATTTGGACAATCAATGTATCTCCATTTGCTAGAGTGTGGAAAGCCTTGAGCTAATGAATTTTGCACTACTGGAAAACCTTGTCTAATTAGCCCACAATCTTTGGGAAGTGGCACACAACCCAACCCTCAGGAAACCCTGCAAAACTCAAAAAAAGGCCAATAAATCACAGAGTGTATGGTGTGTGTGTGTCTGCGTGTGTAGAAAAGCAAAACCAAGGTATTTTTTTCCTCATCACATTTACTTAGCTTTTTCACCTTATACACTTACCTCAGGGAGTTTCAGTTCTATCCCTAAGCACAAACACAACACCCCAACACAAGAACAGACCAGTGCTGATGACTGCCTCTATATCACTATATAAAGACTCGTATCAACTGGTATATCAATGTGCAGATACCTCGTTTAGCTACATACACACTCATGTCCAATCCCACTACCAGCACTAACTTTTGGGCCATTTTAGGCTATTTTTTATCAAACAGGGCAAAGCTGACTTAAGCTCCCACAGACACACAAACTGCTCACGTCAGTGATGCCACACTCCAAATACCTAGAAGCTCTCCAAGCCTGCAGTGGCACCTTGGCAAGCACCTACTCCTAAAGGGACTAATTTCCAATGGAGATGGGATCAGCAAACATATCCCATAATCCTACAGTAGAGTAAATGGCCCATGGAGCATGGGATCTGCGATAGCAAAATTATGGTCTGCACCAGAGCAGAATTGCCTGTGTCAGTCAACCTGAGCCTCTCCCTTTACAGAAAATTTCTCAATAACCAGATCTTTTTCCTGCTTGGGAGACAAGCAGAATTCAATCTTTATCAGTTTGATGAGTAAGATTTTATTTACTCAACCTTCTCCCTATAATTCATTACTTCTTGTAGTCCAAAGTATTTCCCCTAAAGGGACAGAAAGGATTTGGCAATAACTGAATCTCTGCTCTTGAGTCTTAGCACTCTTCTCACTAACTTATTACACATATACCTGAAAAATGCCTTGGAAAAATAGTTTAAAGATGTTTGTTTAAAACTGTTGAGACCTTCAAGTAACAACCTTATGGCAACAACTACTCACTCATTTCACAGGTTACACATTCAAATGCCAATTCTGTTAATTATTTCAGAGCTCACCTGTAGAGAGAGTGAAGGTACAATACTGTAAAATCAGCATTAAACATCTTGAGTTTGGGTTGGACACCACTATCTATCAGAGTAATTAAATACAATGCTTATTTTAATAAAGATAAATCATTTTTCATCAGTTCAGAAAATACTCCTATGCGGCTTTGTATATTGTCTCTCAGTCGCACTACGCATGAGATAACATTCAGCAAAGTATTAATGAAACCAGTTATGCCCTCTAACACACAAAATTACCTAGAACAGAAAAATTCTGGAATTGTTGCTGCCTACTCAGCTAGCAAGCACCATCCCAACGCAATGGATGGGTAACAGGAGCAATCGGGTAATCTACACCCTAGCACTGTGTGAGGGGAGAGAACACAAGTCCCGCTTCCCTCTGTACTGCCCACTGCTGGGCAGAAACCACTTCCCAAAGCCATTTCATGACCTCCTAGCAGCATGCCAAATGGGAAGCTCTGTCAGAGAGGCAGCGCAGGAGCCCAGACACTCGCAAGCCTCGGCGGTCCCACCGGGGGATTTTCCAGCTGCCCATCCGGGGTCCTTGCCCAAATTGGCGCAGCCAGGCCGTGGCCTGGTGCCGCTGGCAGCCCGCCTGGGCCTATGCTGCTTGACACTGCCGAGGGAATCACAGAGTGCTGGGAGAAAAGGGAAAAAGGCCCAAGAGGCAGCTTTTAATTCTTCACAGCTTTGGCTGCACTTCTTCCTCTTAGTGCAAGCCTTCCACACGGTCTCACTTCTGCTTCCCCACAGGACTAACTGACTGCACGTGCTGAAGGCACCCAGGACAAAAAGCAACCACACCAGGGATCTCCCAAACCCCCCAACCTCTCCTACGCTCTTCTGTCTCCATACACCTTTTATTTTTTTTTCTTCTTATCTACAATGAAGACACTAAAATAATTAAAGCAACAATTCTTTACTCTGGATAAGCTTGTTAAGAGTGCTTTATGCCGAAAGCCATGACAAATGTACTCTTATTATTTACATAAATGACTTTTAGAGCATTTTCCTGATGGACTGTTATTCTTACTTGATAATAGTAATCTGAAATTAACACAGCATTAAAATCTTGAGAAGAAAAGGAAAATTTTATAACTAAATAATTGAGAGAATACTCTTATAGCACTTGGCATGACAGCATGGTTCAGACAGATGACAGCAATATACTTAAGTAATAATGTCAGTTAGCTCTTTCAAAACAGAAACAGCAGAAAATACAACCATCTCAAGAATAAAGTCAGCGTAATCACTTTCTGAATCCTTATCTGTTGGAACAATAACAAATATGATAAAACAAACCTCTACACATAATTGGTAGATCTTTCAGAAGAGAGAACATAATTTTGTCTGTTAGTACAGCCTGAGGGGGAAGGTTTGGGGGTGTGTGCGTGACACAACATTAATAAACCTTTGGAATAAAAGTTTTCTCTACTTCATCTCAAAAAAGATTAAAGAAAACCAGCTAGTTTAATTCCAGGAATAATCTAGAGAGAGCAAAAACACTGTTAGAATTTTCAGTCCATGACACAAGCCCGAACAAAATGCTAACAAAACAAAACAAAATCTATTATTTTGGCTCAGAATATTTTGTTTCAGTGTAGAAATTAGTATTTTAGAAGCATGGAGAACACAAGGCTATTCCCCTACCTCCACTCCCCAGTAAACAGATGTGAAAACCTGGTTGCTTCATTTAAATTTAAATGTCCTAATACAAATACACATCTTATCCTAACTTAAAACACAGACAGTGTAAAAGCAGATTTTGTAAATCACATTACTTCAATAGTGAAACTTGTTTGTTGATGTAATAATTATTATTCCTAAACTCATGCAATGAAAATACAGTTCATTACAGACTGTTAATTTTTAAATGTTTAAATTTCAAGTACTGCACCATAAATGTTTTTTTCAAGATCCATTTCTTGAAAAAATGACCATGGTTTTGAATTGTCCATTTCAGAACACATGCATTAAAAGCAACTCAGAAGTAAAATACTTTTAAACTCTGAGACTCAGCAGTGAAAAGCTGGTACAACAAAATTTTCATGTCCTTTCTGACATGAAAATACTTGAAACAACATTCTTATCTGTAATTTCAAGGTACTTAAAAACAAACCAAAAGAAGCTCTGCAAGAAACCCACCCTTCATTAGGCATTTCATTCAACTGATTTTGGCCTCTCTGTAGTGCTGAGATATACTAGATATATTAATGTTTAACAAACTCTTAAAAAAGTGAAGATGCCACTAGAAAAGAAGACACTAATTCAGACACAGAATATTAAGTCCTCTACTACTGAGACAGAAGCCTATTGTACTTCCTGACACAGGGTTTAAATAAAGGGACTTTAAAGAACATCTGATGAGAGCTGAAGACAAGCCATCCAATCTAAAGAAGCTGTGGCTTCAAATTAAAAAAAAAACCCAAGCAGCACAAAGGCTATCAAATACCCACTTCTACATTTCACCATGTGATTACAGTTCAGTCATATAAGTCAAAACACGCATGTTAACATTCTCAAACTTCACAAACCCAGCTGTCATTCTCAATTTTTTGCTGGCTTAGTCAGCCATCAAGTAGTCTAGGAAATGACATAAGCTCATCAGAGCTCAGCTTCCTTTAATTCATTAAGATTATGCTTGCTGGCTGACTGTAATAAAAATGTATATCGAAAGATTCTCTGCAATCTTTTCAGAGGTGAGATCAGCTGTCAAAATCTACTTCAAATAAAGTTGCATTTGAAAATGAACCAAACCACAGGAAAAGAATGTAGAAAACTTTACCTTAATTGGAGCACGGCTAAACTGTATTTTTCTGTTGGCTGGGATTTCATCTTCATCTGGCAATCCATTAATTTCAGAATATTCCATATCAGGTTCGTAACAGTTATTTTCATCACTGTCATCCTGATCATCCTGTTCTGTACCTGTCTCCCCCCAGTCAGAATTATATCTCGATCGTACCCGATACACATTGTAATCAGAGTGCATGTACACATGGGAACTCTGAAAATTATTCACACCTTCATGTGCTTCTTTTTCACTTGCCTCATCATAATGGGACTCAGTAGCATCTGAAATAGCATCTGTGGCAAAATCCCCACCTGAAGCTACATTTCTTTGTACTTCTGCAGCTTTGGATCTATCAAAAATAACCTCTGCATGCTCTGACTCTTCCTTTTGCTGCAACAAAACTTCTGTCTCTGTTTTTGACTTACTCCTAGCACACCTGTCCACAGACCTTTCGCTGTCAAGCACGTTGACCAAATCCTGTTGACTCGCTGCAGAACTCTCAACAGAATCAGCACTTGCTTCTGTACTCTTTAGTTCTTCAGTTGTTTTTGAACCTGACGAAGTGCCTGTGGATGTCTTCTGCCGCAGTGCCGAAGGCGTGCTATTCTGCTGAGAGTTCTCGGCAGACATCGAGCCTGTACTCTGTTTGGCTGGTGGAGACCATGTGCTGGTATCTTTCAAAGGACTGAAACCCTCAAGGTTTGCAACTGGGGAGGAGATATTTGCGACAGTAGAGGAGAGGTTCAGTGGATAATGACCAGTTACAGAGTACTCTTCGTTGTTCTCTGACTTTTCTACAGCCATTACATTGTGTGAGTCAGTGTTTTCAAAAACTGCACTGAGCTGACTCACAGTTGGAGAGACGGTCTCCGTCCTTGGGCTAAGACTGTCCAGTGAATCAGTGCTGCCTCTGTGAGACTTGGAGCTGCACCATTCATCTGGAAGCTCATTGGAAATTACTTTCTCTCTCTTTGGGGAATAGCGATTGGAATGTCTTGTTTCATGAGCATTTCGCTCAAACATCTTCCGAGTTTCAGTAAACTTGGAGTAGGAAGGACCATCATGGATAGTATCAAATCTACTAATCCTTTCTGAGACGGATGATTCCAATTTTACAATTGAACCATCCGCTTTTTCAACAAATTCTTTGGGCCTAATTCGTCTTTGAGGTGATGGAGGGCCACTCTTCCCCCTGGTTTTAGGGGTAACTCCAGTGCCTTCAGTGGGCTCCATGCCCATCTGCATAAATAAGTTCTTAATCCTATTGACATTTGAGCCATATTTCCTTCCCCTGCTCTGCAAGGCCTCTCCTTCCTCTTTTGTTTTTTGGTCTCCATCTGATTTTGGTTTGTCAAAAGTGCTTTTCAGCGCCTGGAACTCAGTTCTGTAAGCATTCCTGTGAGGAGAGGCACTTCGGAGGGTTGATCTTTCTCCTGAAGACTCCGTTTTCATCATGTTTACTTCAGGAACACAAAACCAGCTTACATAGTTTCTGTGGTACCACTCTCAGTAGTCTGTCACAACTGGGAATCTGCTTGAGGACTGTTTTTCTCAGGGGGCACTGCTCTTCAGCAGGGCCATACTTGACAAAAGATCTGTAGGCAATTATCTGAACACATGTGGTCAATTCTGACAAAGCAGTACAACGAAGGACTCCCAAGAACAACGGCCAATTGAACCTGCAATAGAAAGGAGGGTTTTCTGAATCATGTCAGGTACTTGTACTTCTTTAAATCTAAGCCACAATTCCCATTTACCATTATTTGCTGTGTTTACAAGAAAAAGGAAAAAAATAAGCCTAACACCACACAAACACATGAAAATTTGTCATTACAAACTTTTTCAACTTGATTGCTGCATAGTTTTCAATCTATAATTCCACAGCAAAAGAACATATTATCACATCTTATCATTCACAAAGTATTGTATCATGCCACAAACATGCATGCAAAGGAAAGGCAATGTGACAAGAAAAACAACACTACATTTGCATTACTGAACTTTTCTAAAAAATATAATTTAAAAAAATCCTGAAATCAAACCTTTGAGTTACTTACATCTACTATAAAGTAATTAATGCAAACACAATGGTTCTGCTTCCCTGAGGCACTGCAAGACAACCCTTGCTCTCTCAGAGAAGCATAATGGTAGAAATACCATCAAACATACTACACCGAGAAGGGCAAAACGGAAGAGCAGCTCGAGGGAATAAGAAAAACTCCCCCCAAAGTTAACATCCTCAGTGGACACGGGAAAGAAAGTGAAATCCATCTAGAGAAAGTTGCCCCTTGCCACGGACAGCGGTTCTAGCACCTGAAGAGCCTGGAGGTGCCCAAGGTGGAGCTGCAGAAACGG
>NW_010111185.1:0-2139 GCF_000699245.1 Pterocles gutturalis
GGGAGCTCCCCCGGGACAAACGCGGCCGTTGTTCTTCCTTCCCGCGCTGAGCCCCTGGTTTACGCGGGGCGGCTTTTCTGGCGGCTAATTTTAGCGCTAAATTGAGCCTAATTATGACCGTGTAATGAAGGGCCGGTTTAAGTTAAATAATGACCCTTGCCTTGTATTTATGTGAATGAAGAATTAACGTTAAAAGGTTGCCCTTCTCAGGAAATGGATTGCACGCTGGGTTGTCTCTATTGATTAGTTTGGGTATTTAAAGTGCTGCGTTTTGTCTCACCAGCCGCCCCGGTACATTTGTCATGATGATGCTTAAAGGAGCAAATTGACGTTGTTTATTTTCCCAAACCTTTTTGGCATATTTCTTGGCTTCTTATTGCACCTTTGAGCTATATAGTATTGTATGAAGGAACAGTGATAACCCTTCTGCTTAAATAAGCACGACAGTATGACATCTCTGTTCAGCTGAAATACCAACGGAAGGGATGCTGCAGTGCGAAATGTACATTACACCAGAGCTGATGGAGTGAGGGGAGCAATCCTGAAGAGGTTTTTAAGAGGACTAGAGTCTTCCCATATTAAATGAATGGTGGAAGGGTTTGTTAGAATTTCTGTTTGCTCCAAAAATTGGAGTTCATTTCTCCTTGGAGCTACGAGATAACGGGAGCCATCCTAATAATTGCAAAGTACTTCAAGACTGGGTAGTCTTTGGGATTTTGGATGTGCAACTAAGCAAAAGAAGACAGGACAATTGCATGCATTTCTGCATTATGGCTTTCTGAGGAAGCAATAGGATGATGTAAAGTTTTAAAGTTAAATACGGGCTTCTTTTTTTCCTACTGGATTTTTTAAACCTTTTTACATTTTACCAAAAATGTTTTGGGGAATGGGGGAGAATTCTGTCCCCTGATGCTAACAACAGCTGAAAATCACTCCTCTGCATGCTGCCGCAGGAGGCACCACTGGCCGTGGTTGTGCCCCTGGAGACGGAGCGTTCACCCCATTGCTGCCTGGGGAGCCGCCTTGGCGCTGCCTGCCCCAGGTCCTCATTGCGGGGGGTGGGTGAGGGCTCAGTGGCCCCCCAAGCTGACCCCACCGGTGCCTCCCACCGGGGGCCAGGGAGCACGGGTGTGGGTGTGGGTGCCCCATCTTGGGGAGCGGGAGGCTTGCAGTCACCTGCTGTGGCAGAGCCACCGCAGCGTCCCCACTCCCCACACAGGGCCGGGGTCCAGCCACCCCTGTCAGGCTGCCCTGCCCAACGCGTGCGAGGGGCAGCCAGCCTCCACCGAGGCGGCTGTTTCCACAGCTGACAGTCTCTACGTGCTCCTTCAGTTACTCTCTCTGGTTTCTCAAGTTTACAGGTCTGCTTTTGGCCTCCGAGTGAGCGATTGCCACCCCTTTCCTAACCCCATATCCTGGCCAGGGGTAGGAATAAGCACACTGCTTAAATTCCCCAAACAAAATGGAAATGGAAAGTCTTGGGTTGAGTTGAAAAGAACAGCGAATTCTGCTCGCAATCTGTAATGCAATTAGCGTTATTTGACTTGGCAGCCTTCGGAGGGCTTGCGTGGGCTGCAGGCTGCGAGGGCCTGGAGTCAGCCTCTGTCGAGGAAGCGGGACTTGGGAGGAACTCTGTAATTTTTACATCTGAAGTCTCTCAGTGGTTTTTCTCCCCCATCTCCTCTTCCCTCCACCCTCAGCGTTCAGCTGCTGCAGCCGGTCCTTCTCCCCAGCTGGGAAGGGGCGAAGGCGGCCGGTCCTCCGGCCCCTGCCCTCCTCCAGCCCCGCGGGTGTCTGTGTCCCCCCGCCCGGCCAAAGGAAAATCATTCTGTGTCAGAACTCACTGAGACATCTGTGTTTCTCAGGCTAAGTTATTTCGTGCAAGGGAAATAGCATTAGGTCAATATATCTGGCCTGCTAATTGCTTTAACTGGCTGAAAAGATTTTGGTCTGTTCTCTAGCTGTTTGTGCAAACGGAACAGAATAGGGTTACCTTCAGATCCTGCCCATCTGCAGCCAGATCGTATAAACAACTCTTTTGGTAAGAAAAGCAGCACAAAGTTTCAAGCTATGCTAGCAGAGGTTGTGAGAGACAGGAAGTTATGGGCAAATTGATTTCGCCCCTGGGAAACAAGGGAT
>NW_010111185.1:2165-18457 GCF_000699245.1 Pterocles gutturalis
GTAAAGCATTCTAATGCTATTCAACATTAGTGCATTAAAGTGTGGCCTTATTAATTCAAGACATAAAGGCAACAAAATAAGCTGTTAAATTTAAAATATAATACATATATAATGAGAAAAATGTGTGAAAGCTTTATTCAAATGAAAATGCAGAATTATTTGAGCTAGTGAAGTATCTTTTGTGCTGAGTTATGAGCATATGTAATAGATTTAATTATTAATTTCTCCATTGTTCTATGCACACAGACAGGGTTCAAGGCACAGTCGTTCTCTGGCTTTCATGGATCTAATTTGTATAATTATTGCTTGAATAAAGAATTGCTCCGATTCCTAGCTCACTTTTTTCCTCTCCTAAGTACTACCTCACTGCTGTTACCAAAAGGAAAGCACCTGCCAGTTCTTCAGGAATCAGCTGATCACTTCCAGTGATGAGCCACGCTCCCAGTGACATTCCTGTTCGAACCTTTTTGTCTAAATGAATTATTGTGCATCCTTTTTAATTTTATTGAACAAATTATATTTGTCAAGGTCTAGCTTTGTAAATAAATAGCTAGAGACACATGGATGCATATTGCTGCTGTTCAAGGTCTCTTATTCTATTTATGGAAGCCAGATGAATGTGAAACAAAAGAGAAACTTTTCTCTAAAAGCAATTATCTTTCTGCATTCCCATCAGTATAATTATATTGCAGGGAATTTTAAGAAGTCATACAAGTAGAACTGAATACTTAAAATTATGGCTGAATTGTTATGCAAAAGCTGAGCAGAGCCTCTTGCCTCGTGCTAACAAAACACACCGTGGCTGACTGCTCTCTTACACCTTTACCCTGGAAATGTATGTGTGTATTCATCATAAAATAAGAACCTGAGGTCCAAGAGCATGCTATGCATATGAAAAGTATTTGTGGGAATAACTCCTGAATTCTTCTCAATTTTGAAGTGCTAATATTAATGGGTTGAAATATTTTATCACTCAGGCATTTAAAAAGTCATGACCCTGCTCTGTAAGTATCTTTAATCATGAGTATTTTCTTTGACTTTGGAGACACATTGTGTTATTAAAACGTGGCATTGTCTTTGTTAATGGAGAGGTCTTCCTAGATGGTAAAAGGAATAAAGTCCAAGAGGAAACTGGTAAAATTCATTATGATAACTGTGCTTAGAGAAAAACCTTTACAACTCTTTAGGAAGCCGCAGTTGCAGCATGTTTTGTAAAAAGTCACATCATTCTGAGGCGAAGTAAAGTCTGCCAGGAGAGTAAATTCTTTTTGTCCATTGTCCCATCAAATTTTGTGAGCTTTTGTTGATAACATTGTTGTGCTTCTTCAAAAGCAAAGGAAATGGAGGTCCTGTAGCAGGAATCTGCTACACCATGGTTAATCTCTCAGATACCATCTTCCTTTGCAGGGTGGTGCTATGGACAGGTGAGAAAATGATAGTGCAATTAAAAACCATTAAACAGTCCTTGTATGAGGAAGTGAAATAAAAGTGTCACAGGATAAGTATATGATATTGCCAGATTTGAATTCGTAACCTGTATGTTTAAGTGTTAATATTAGAAGTAGATGGATGTATTCTTTCCAGCTAGATTTTCCCTCTCACCTCCCTCCACTCCTGTTGTATCCAGGGTTGCTGTCTTTTTCCTTTCCTGTACTGTCCCTTTTTCCCTCCTCCAGCCTCTCTCAGGTTAAACAGGACCATGTAAATCAAACATTTAAAACCCATCTATGAAGAAATTAGGTATTTAGCCTGACCTTGGCAAACAGCTTTAGCAAGTCAGGAAATGTTTGTAACTCCCCATGCCATGGCAGATGGCTGCACAAGGCTGTGTGCCGAGAAGTGCCCATCCCACAGGGGACCGACTCCGTGCTGCACACCTACTGCAGCTCCAGCCTGATGTTTTCTTTTCTGTGAAAGCCATTTTGACTGCCATGTGTTTGCATTTATTTCCTTTCCGGCTCCACGCATGACTCATCCGCAGCAGGACGGAGGAGCCAGGGCAGACCTGGGCTGCCTGGGAGCTCATTTCCCCACTTCCCAGCCCAGTTCTGGGCAGCTTTCTGGAGGGCAGTCCCACGTTCACCAGGCTGCAGGAATTAACTTGCCGTGCTCATGGCAGCTGGGCTCAGTGTCGCTTTGCAGGGCAGGCACACAAGGGCTATCCCCTTCCCGTGCCTTGGTAGCAGGGACTAAGATGCATCTCCCTCTGTAAAGTGGTAGAGGTACTTTTATTCACTCTGGCTTTCAACCTTCCCATTCCCTATAGGTTACCCACAAAGCATACTGCCACAGGGCTGCTGCTCCTAGGTTTCAGTTCAATCCAAACCTAATCTTTTCTTCTTTTTCCAGAAGTCCCATTAGCACCAGAGTTTACTTGCATTCAGCCATGGGCAGGGTTACAGTAAAAGGTTTCCTCTTGCTTCCTTCTAGGATCCTGTGCCAGGGCAGGAGGTATGTTTCCATCTCAGGATCCTCCTTGGGAAAGACTTATTTCACAGGGGGTTATACCTGAACCATAATGCTATTTTAACTGACTTGTGGTTTTAGGAAGTTCTCCGTGCCCCCCGCCCCCCCACCACCCCCAAATTTGTGCAAATCTGTTATGAATCAGAATATGATACGTGTTCTCAGACAGTTTCAGTGGGGCTTATTTCTATTACATCTGGCAGTGTGTCCAGCAGGGAAGAAAAATACCTCAACCAGAATTAGCTGCGCTGAAATCAGCTGAATTTTGGATGTGTTCAATCTTTTTGGCCAGACTCTTTCCGGTTCATGAGAAGTAATTATCTCTTGAGCATCACATTAATATTAAAGATCCATAGGCATTAGCATTTAGGCAATATACCTTCTTCCCAGCTCCAAAAAAAAAAGATGTGGGATAATTGATCTGAACATACTCCAAATGTGCATATGTCTTTATTTATGAATTCCAATGTGGCTTGTTTGGGAGGATAAGGTGGAATAAGGAGAAGCAGGCAAAAATGTTGAGACCTCTCATCTCCATGGCCATTTCTGTTAGGAATAGTTATAATCCCCTGAAAATGAGTTGTGAAAGCTAACAGCATGTTAATAGCATATGTTACAAACACTAACTCCTTTCAACTGGTATGTCTGATTTACGCCTTTTCTTAGATCAGGGAACTCGTGGTAGCTAGAGTTTGCAGCTGCGTGCGGCCAGGCTGGTCACTGGAGACCCAGGTTTGGGTGCTGATGGCTCCTCTTCCTCGGTGTGAAAATTGCACCCCAGCTTCTGCCTGCTGAAGGAGAAATTGCCCTTGGAGCAACCAAAATGCTTTCTCCTTCAGAGTGTCCATCAGCTGGCACGCATTGTCTGTGGGCATGCTGGGGTGACCCATCCCCGATGTGGAGGTGATGATGGCCGCGCTGTGGCCCAGGACATGGTGGCTGTATGCGCAGGAAACCGCAGCCTCAGGTGTTCAGGTACCGCTGGCAGCCCGAGTGTGGCAGGACCCTGTGAAGACAGCAGTGCTGCCAGCTTGGGGCCAGGCTGGAGCCACCAGGCACCCCCACACTGACACACCCTACCTTCCATCGTGACTGTGACACTTGCATCTATGTTCAGGTGTGCTTATGGGTATGTAGATGGTATTGCATCACTCATCCTTCCACTGGCAGAAAATTCGATTACTCCACACTAGGCAGCAATCTCATTACATTAAATACAAGGGGAACTTTTTCCTTACTGCATTTTTTATTGTGTTCAGCTTCACTCAGTAGGGGAAAACAAGTCTATAAAAGTGCCGCTAACTTGTTTCAACTTATGCACGTGCACCCACCTCATTTTCACGCCCTGGCAAGGGGTATCAGATGCAGCCTGGCTGTCCGAGTGGTCGTGGACTGGCCCAATTTCCTGCAGAGTGCAGTGAAGGCCATAGATATCAACTTCAAAGGTAAACAATCACCTTTTATTATCACACATGGCTTTAGCTCTACCAGTTCCAAATAGCACATAATCACAAGTCTGTGATAACATTTACTCCTGATGAGAGAAAATTTACCAAGTACTAAATTGCTGCTGAGATGACGGGAACATGAGCCAGGCAGGAATTAACTCCAATGATGAGTCAGCAGACGTTAATGTCTTGCACCATGCTGGAGACATCTGCCGAGCCGTCCACTGTTGAATCATCTTAAATATTTCTGTGTTATTACCCCTCCAGGAACAGGCATCAGAGAACTTCTGTGTCTGTGTGTTATGCATGCATAAGCTATTTTAAAATAAATATATGCAGGCACATAACAAGTGTATGCGTTTAGGTATGTAGGTAATTTTCAGCTACAGGAAGGATGAGCAACCAGCAACTATTTAAAGTAAAACATGCATGGAAATGCTAATAGCAAGCGTCTACATTTGGTGCTTGGGAAGTGATAGCTGCGCTCAGTTGTGGCTCTGATGCACCTGGGAGGGTGACCTCACATCCACGGCGTATGCCCTGAGCTTTCATGCAGACCAGCCAGGCCAAGCTGTTGGAGCAGGAGCTAGAAGTTCAGTAAAGGGTTCCCAGGTTTTGAAAATTAAATCCCTCCAGAACAGCTGCAGGGTGCTGTGTTCAAGTGTATCATCACTTCAGCTTTTTCCCTTTTTTGCCCATATGCCCAGAATGTCAGTGTGTAGTTAGATAAATGCAGTATCTAGGCGCAATCAAGAGCTTCAGATTAGTTCAGTGAAGAGGGGCAAATGACTTCTTAAATGAGATCCTTTTTCACTGAAGGCTCTGCAACTGTGCCATCATATGCTGTCCTTCTGCAGCGGCTCCTCAGCAGATGCTAAGGGGGTGCAGAAAGGCTTTACTCTGGACAACATAATGGTTGCACAAAGGAAGAGGCTGAGCTTTTATGTAGTAAATTCTTTGTTGCATTCAGCTTAACTCACTGCAGCAAAACAACTCAGGTTGTTTTGAAGTACGTTGTCCTCGCCTTAATGAATTTAAACTTTTGCATACATAATTGCCCAATCTTATGCACATGAGAGCTGCAGTAATTTGGTGCACATCGTGCAAAGCTGCATTTTTTAAAACTCCAACTCTCTGAGGTCTGAAGGTCAAAAGTTAATTCTAGTGAGATATGTGAGAGTTGTCCATGTTTGCCAAAAAAATTTGTTGTTTCAGGCATTCTGCAGTCTGAGTGTCACTTCTCCAACTCATGTTTTTAAGGTTTCCCCACCCCCTAAATTTTCAGACGCAACTTTAAAAAAACACCACCCATCCCACCCGATGTTTTGGAAAGCAGGGTGAGAGCAGGCTTGGCTTTTGCAGAGGGGATGTAGGAAGCACAAGGTGATGGTGGAGCTGGTGCCCTGCAGGTGCGGCCATAGGGCGGTGGAATGGGACACTCTCATGGTGCCCATCCTCTCTCTCCTTTTATTCTTCTCTTTGCTGCCACTGATCCTGATCCCAAGCTTAGCCTCTGCTCAGGGCAAGCCCATGGCTGCCTGCCGTCTGATGGAGGAGCTCTGAGCCCGTCTCCCTCTTGTCCCGGGACCTGGGGCGGGAGCAGGTGTCTGCTGGTCCTCACTTCAGGACCTCATGGGCCTGGGGACCTCAGAACTTCTGAACAGGTTTGATGCCAGATGCTTAAAATAGCTCTAAGGAAATGATGCAAACATCCCCTGCATGCTGGGCTTTGCACACAAACACTGCTTTTTCCAAAAATTAGCTCTAGCAACTCATCCTGAGGTGCCCTAAAATAACAACTTAGTATTTAATGAACATTAAGGGGGAATTAAATTAATCTAAACAGTAGCTTAGTTTCGGGCTTCTCAGTAGTGGCTGCACAAAAGTAAGGCAGTGTTTTTAGACCAAATAAGAAATCCATCCTTTGAGGATTGGTTTACAGTCCTCCAGAATTTTCCACAAGTTAATAACCAAGTGAAATGTCCTGGTGGGAATGATCACATTCCCGCTACTGCCCAGTCATTGGAGTGGTCCATCAGGAGGTTTCAAGTGAGGTGCAGTATTTTTCTTCTGTGGAAGATAATGTGTCTCCATATTTATTTGAAAAGCTTTCTGCCATTTTCCTTTGCATGCTTAGCTTCTTGGGCACAGTGCATTAACTCTTCTTGAAGTACAAAATGGAGAATACAAGTGCCAGAACATTTTTGTCAATGGTTTCCAAAAACTATGGAATTTCCTGCCCAGCTACATCAGATCAGCCAACAACTTTGTAATCGCTAAAAACAGCCTGTTGATTTTCCTCCCAAGTGTTTCAGCTGGCCTGGCTGAGCTTTCTCTTTTCCACTGTCTTGAGATGTTTCTCTCATTGTGCACTGGGTTGTATTTTTATGGTCAACATATCCTATAGCAAACAATTCCAGGCTGATGGCGGAAGGAAGATTGGATTCAGGTTAGAGATTTGAGCCTGGGACAGGGAGCCAGGAATGCCTCAGTTCCCAGACCAGATCTGCCACTAAATCAGGAATCCACATAAAGCAAAGCCACATGATGAGCAAAATTGTACAGTGATTTGATTTTCTGTGCAGAGAACGAAGTGAGTGTTTGCATGCGGTTCTCTCCTTGGCGTGCCTACTGCAACCAAAGCCGCGGCTACAGGTGGGCCATGAGCAGGGGGGCAGAGAGCAGGTTCCCTCCAAGAGGAGGCTGAGATCCAGGAGGCTGCAATTTGGGAGGTTATCTAGTTGGGGACCAGGAGTTTTCACCAGAGCAGTACTTGGACCGACATCTCAGTGGTAAATGCAAATAAATTAGTTAAGTACGACTGTATGAAATTTTCCCGCTGAAAAATTCATTCTATAAAAACATTTATACTATATTCTTTATTGTCAGCTAATCCTGCCCAAACTCATTAAATGGCAGTGTGTGGGTTACTTGCTGTCAGTGAAATTATCAAAGGCATTTTTCAGCTGGTGCACTGGGAAAGCATGTGCTTCAATGCCAACTAAAACAATAACGAGGAAATGTTATGATCAGACTTGACCAAATGACCTTTCCCATTTTAGATTAGTTCTTAATTTCAGCACAAGGGTCATCCTGTGAGAATACTTACAATAAGTCACTGCTCACCTCTCACATGAAAAAGAAGTGACTTATTAGAAATCTCACTGTACTCATTGCAGTTAATGAGATGTGGAAAGCTTTGTAATTTGATTTGCTGGACCATATGCTGTAAAGGGATACTGCTGATTTCATTCCTCCACATTTAATTTAAGCAGTATGCAATGGCTTCTTCGTATGGCTACTTATATAATAAAAATTAACTTGAAGTATAAAAAAAATACACCATTGTGGGGTTTATTACTCTATGTGGTTGAGTTTCAAATGTTTTTCATTGAAACATCTGTAAGTAATGTGTAGGTCTAATTTTAAATCCTGGCAAATATTTTCCATTTAACATTTGGTTTTACTGACAGGCTTAGAGCCGTGGTTTTCAGAGCTTGTCCATAACAGATATGTATTTTCAAAGATAAACATTTTTTTTAATTGAAGATAACTGTAATTCAATACCTGCTTTTCCTACCCCTCTTGTATTTTAGTGGTTGCAAGCAGCAATGCAGACACTCGTCCCCTCTCCCTGCAGAGCCCAGCCACGGCCGCAGCAGTGGGGTGTGCGGGCTGTCCTCGCGGGCACTCCCCAAGGCGTGGGGCTGCATGGGGCAGCTGCCTGGGGCTGCACAGCCTTCTGCAGAGAGAGCGTAGCCTCTGCGTGGGCTCCTTCCCCTGAGGGAATAAAATGACAGTGTCAGGAGATTGTGAACTCCCCGAGGAACTGCTTCAGAGATATCCCTTCGGACATTTTGCAGGGGACAGTTACCTCTGGAGGATGGATCTGGGCCTCAGCTTGGCCATGCGCCACGGCTCGGCAGCACGCACTCCGCTCTCCGGGCCAAGCACACTCGCTGGTACCACAGTGGCTCACCGTCAAGGCTTTATTTCAGGTTATTTGATTTTCGTCTGCAGACAAAATGAAACAGCTAGAACAGGCAGGCTGGCCCGCGTAGCCCATAAAAGTGAAAACCGAGCTGACTTGTCAGCGCGTGGTGCTGCCCAGCAAGGGCTCGCACGCCCTCTGGTCACGGTGCTTCGTGTGAGAGCCCGAGCCCCGGCCGGGCTAAAGGCAGTGCTGGAAATACCTGGTGTGAGGCAGTGAAAGGTCAGTTCAGAAGTAAAATATTAAGAATATTTTCCAAAAAAACTCCTGGAAGGCTAGAAATGTGGGAGAGTCACTGGTTTCACCGGAAAGAAATGCCACCGCATTATTTGCAAGTGATGCCATGGTGTCCACAAGCTCTAAATACAAGGACTGTGTGTGTTTTAGTCCAACCCTTTGGTTAAATTTGAGATCGGGCCAAGAAATCTTGTGAAGTTGCTGCCCGTGGGGGAGTGTGTTGAGGGAGGCCATGTCCCCGCGACATGACGGGGCTGCAGCAGCTCCAGAAACGCCATTTTGTGAGGTGCACGGCAAAGGGACCGCGCCTGTTCGTGGCCCCCTCTCTCCTTCTCTCCCTCCCTCTCTGTTTTACTGTTTCCTCACCACGATTTTAAAAACTAGTTTAATACTGCTTTCAGTGAAAAATAATAATAGTAAATTATTTCCCTTAGACCCAGGCTGTCATCTTGTTGAACCCTGGAACGTCAGCAGCAGGCTGGGTTCTGGCGCAGGGGGATTAGCTGTGGCGAGGAGCCGAGGCCGGAGGGAGGCCAGCGCTGGGCGCTGCTGTGGCCGGGGGGAGGACACGGACCCCCGCTCCCCCAGAGTGTCAGTCTTACCTGAATCTAACGGCTTTAAATTTAGAGAGACAAACACATCTTTGTTTCCTGTTTCTTTTTTATTTGGAAACTGCCTTTAATGCTTTGGGACGGGCTGTGGTGTGGGTTCAGCAAAAAAAGTGGGCTGGAGCCAGCCCTCTGCACGTCTTGGGCCTGAGTCCTCCTTGGTGGGGACCCTGCCGGGGACCGAAACACAGGCCTTTCATGCACAGACCTCCGGATTAAAAAAATAATAACAAAATCAGGTTTCAATTTTAATACATCCCTGTTTTCTTTCATCAGAAGTTTTGAAATGCTTCTGAGGAGATTGGTGATAGTCATTATCTCAGCCACGCTGATTTCTCATAAACATTGAGAGAAACTGCAGCTTTACTGAATATAGCGTCTGTTTTAAATGGCTGGTAGTTCACTTGTTTTTAATATGAGTACAAGCACAGAGGCAAGTAAAATCTAATGAAAGTGCTTAGAAGATTTTGTTTTGATACCCCACAGCAGCCCTGGTTTATACTGAAGGGGGAAAAGATTTCTTTATAGCCAGGCCTGCAGAAGCCAGAAATTTAATCTTGCTCCACAACTTATTTTATTGCATTTTTAATTTTCTCTTGCATTACCCTGACCCTTTTGTATAGCTTTTGATGCCTGGTGCTTAATTACTTATCATTAGCAATGTACATGGGGGCCTTCCTGCATATTTATAAATGTGATCATTAGTACATGGGAAGACAAAGACTTCTTTAAGACCATCATTAGTTATTCTGTTTTCATAGAAATGTTCATTAGAGAAACTACCCACCTGGTTAAATAATTATAATTAAGAATTGTTAATCTCCTTTGCATTTTTAACTTGATCTTCAGGACGTGTGTGCATAGCTGAAGGAGCCCTGTTTGGCCATCTTACTATCTTCTCTTTTTGATTTGAATTGTCAAGCAGATTTAAATGCTGTGTTTTGGAACTGAATACCCTAAGAATGATTTATGGAAAGACAAGTTATTAAAAAAAAAAAAAAGGAAAAAAGAAAGAAATCAACCTAGCAATTATCTCTGAATTCATTAACTGCACACTGGCAGCGAGAGGTTATATAAGCCATTTACTGTAATGCACAGTATGGAGTTAAAACGAGATGTCACCGGAGCCTGATTTCTCTGCCCTATCTGTGGTACTCACAGCAGACACCCAGACTGCAGGAGAACACTTGCAGAAAGGTATCATTTCCATGTCACACTATGGTATTACTTGGAAATGCTGACAATAAACATGATAGTATCAGTACTGCTGCTCCCAGCCATCACGGGGAACTGGTGGGAAAGCCATCCGAAATGTGCACACGCGCCTGTCTGCTGCGAGGCTGCAGGGAAGGGAGAGCATTGCCCCTCCAGGCCCACAGCAGTTGGCACAGGAAGGGCTCACCTCTGATAAACCACAGCAATGGGAAGAGCTTGTCAGTGGCATAAATATCATCTGTAAACAATTAAGCAGCTACTGCTCATTCAGGGCAGTTTTGAGAAGCAAAGGAAGTCTGCAATCAGTTATATCTCCAATTACCATAAAAATATATTAGCCATTCATTCATTTATTAATGATTCATCAGTTAACCACACATAATGAGCAAATAATTAGCAATGCTGTACGGTTGCCAAAATTGAAGAAGTGTTGGCATTTTAAAGATGAAAGGTTGCATTTATGTAAAAAGTCGGGTGGTGATAAAGTTAATACAGAAGATAATTATAAAAGTGGCTGTCCTATTTTAGAGGCTGAGGTCCTGCAAAACTTGCCTAATTGAACTGAAATTAATATTCTTCAAAAGCATGCATATTACTGCATACTAGCTGCTGCATTTACTCTGAGATCTCCCTTCAGTAAGGTACATCGCACAATACAAGTTAATAAAATGCCAGACAGCAAGACTGCATTCTTTGTTTGCTCAGTTCAGGGCCTTGTGGAAAACAATAAATTGCATTCATGTCAGCTGAGGCCCATCCCTTTGCTAATTACCGTTTGGTGCTGAAATGACTTCTGTGAAATTGGGAGCATGAAGAAACACACAGCCGTACAAGGGAGGCTTTTCAGACTACAGCAGTAAATGTGAGATAGGCCTTAGGCGCACAGATGTTAAAACAGTGAATTCCCCTACAGATTACACTAATGGAAACCCTGTCAGGGTAACTCAAATCTGGGGTCTGTGGTCAAAATCTAATTAATGTTCCTGTACTTAAAAAGAATATGAATGCCTGGAGGTGATGAAGAACATATAAGAAACTCGCTTGTTTGTAAAATTGTTCATGTGGATGGCAAGCGCCACTGAGCCTTTCCTTATGAGCTAACACCTGCTGGAGGAGCTGCTTGTGCCCCTTGGTGTAGTGCTGCGGGCACCAGGCTCAACCCCTCTGAAGTCCTGCACAAAAATGGCTCTTTGCACCTGAGCCACCTCCCCAGTGGACAGTCATCGCCATCATTAAACTCCCCCTTTTCGTTTGACATGACCGAGTGGTGTCAGCATCATTGTTTAGGAAGTACTTGTAGCTGAAGACGTAAAGGCCAGCTCCTCTTTGTGCAAAAACAAAGGCTTGCCCATCTAGGTTGAGCTTGAGGACACTGCTGGGGCTCTTACAGCGCTTTCACAGCTGCACTGTGCATGGCCTGTGCAATAACAGAGGAAATGAATTTATAATGCAACAATCTCTTCATTTTCACAAGCACAAAAATTCCCCTAAATACTTAAAATAACACTCAGAGTGGGACAGACCTTAGATTTTGAATAAATGAAACCCTAATCCAGTGTGTTGCTGAAACAAGCTTGTTATTAAAGAAATAAATTTGAAACAGCAAGTGGTTTGAGAATTTTGGATTTAATTATTTAAATCTACTTAAGCTAACTCTCTAGCACTGTGTTTGGGTTTCCTGTTGAGAGCATGTTTTCCAGGAAAGGTATCCCACCCAGTGCCTTGGAAATAGTAACTTTCTCATGTAACAGTGGTTTAAGCAGTAGAGACAAATAATAATTATTATAACAAGGCAAGATATTGTACAGCAACTTGGTGATATTTCCTGGATGCATCCTGTCATGAAAACTGCACAGAGTTGTTTGGAGAGACTACCAAGCTAAATGACGCATGTAATGCGGCTCCAAATGCTCTTCAGGTAAGAGAGAGAGTAGTTTCCTTAGTAGCATTACAGAACCAGCCATGACCAACAGTACCTGAACCAACAGGTTTGCAACTGTAAGCTCTAATTTAATGTATTATATGTTATTTAATAGATAACTATTGGGAATCGGACTTTGTTCATTGCTGATTTCTATACTTTAGTTAAAATCTACTATTTAATCTTTAGGATGTAAGATTGCCCCCTAATGCACCATAGATCAACAAGGCAACGAATCTGTCTTTTCTTTTGTAGGGCCATAACAGGAGCTTCCTGGATCCTGGATCTGCGTTTAGGGTAAGAATTAGACAAATTTATTCAAGATGTCCCTGATCTGCACAAAACCGAGGAGAGGGACAAGAACCAGGGAGGCATTCCCTGTCCCCAGCCATGACCCAGGCACAGGAAAAGTTGACTTCCCCCATGGCCAGGAGTGAGCAAGGGAGGAAACTCCAGCTCTGAGTCATGTTTCCTTCCCCTGGGCTTGTGCTGGGACAAGCTCGGCCTCGCCACTTGGCTTGGCTCCTGTGGGGCAAGCACGCTGTATGTATGCTGTGAAGAACAGGGATGGTGTTCTGGTGGTTGAATATCCTCATGAGTAATCATTTATGTCTTCAAGGCAGGATGCTCATCTTAACTATTTTCTCTCTATATGTTCTCTCTGTGTTGTCTATGTTTGCAACAGAGCACTTGCAGGGGGGTTACATGCTAGTCTGGGAGCAAGACTCTGTTGCCAAGTATTGTGAGCACTCTGTCAGTCATGCTGGCCACTGCAGCTCAAGTGCCACCCTCCATCACAGGCATGAAGCCTTTCAGCTTTCCTGATGCTACTGAGGTTGCATTGATGTAACCAGATTTGACCCTTCTGTCATGCATAAGGGTTGGATCTTAGGGAGTGTTCAGCTTTCTAGACAAAGTTTGTGGGGACAAAAAAGTCAATACAGACTTTCAATTAATCTAGTTAAATGGTTCAATTACTACTCGCAGGTCTAATGATCAACACAGTTGTGTCATTGTCTGATCCAACACCAACCCACTCAAGAGCTGGTGCTCAGCTCAGCACTGGGTTCTCTATAATTCACCTGTGTAAGGATGGTGTTCAACCAAAACCCAAAAGATTTGCCTGACTATCCTCATTCAAGTATGATCACTGACTTACCTTGTGATTATTAGCAATATTTCCTTTTATATATAGTTTTTTATTTTCAAGAAAAGGTAGTCCTACAAATATTTATTTCCTAAGAAATAATGCCTTTGTTTTTGTGTTACATGAGGCAGATGTTGGTTTAGAGCTTAGTTCTTGCTTAAGAGATATCTTTGAGTCCACTGAAAGGGGTTGATTAGTGTCCCCTAGCTGAACCATTTCTTTCCCTCTGTTGCTTTGACCCATTGATTTAATTAAGGTCTAATAAAGACAGGGCTGAAAGATTGTTTAAAATCCTTTTTTTTTTTTTTTTTTCCCATGGATCTGACCTATGCTAGTCTGTCAGTGCATTTTTGGCTCACAAATTCCCTCTTTAATATGTAAGCAGGCTGATACAGAGGTGGTCTTCCTTAGAGACAGTTGTTTTTTTCCCCTCAATGGTAGATCAGGTTTAATTTTGGTTTTAACCGAAACAAATGCTTTTCTGGAAATCTTTTATTTTTGTGAAAATAAGTAATGAAAAAATAACCAAAGAAAGTCACAGTATCAAAGGGAAGACCTTAGAAAGCTTAGTGGTGACCCTTTCTTTCTCTGTCTTCTTTCCCATCCTCCTCTTGCTAGTAGAGAAAGAGAAATGAAAACTCTGGTTTGCTTTCCAATTAAGTAACAAGAACAAATGGAAGTTTATGAAACATGGAGGGTTTTTCGTTGAAAATTCTTGCTACTTCTCAACTTTGGGTCTTGCCTAGGTCAGTGTTAATATTCAAAAAAGTACTTCATGCTACTTGTCATATTGCCAACCTCCCCTTTTCCTTTCCCTTCTCTTCCCACTGGCTCTGCAGTTTGCTACTCTAGGGTGAGAAGAGCTTTTCTCAGCATGCTAGTTTTGCTGCTGAGCAGGCTCATCTGTATCTTGTAAAAGGGAGATTACCGCGAATGTGCACCATCTCCACACTGCTGCTGCGGTAGAAGAGAACTTCGGGGGCTGGGGCTCCCAGTGCTATCATGGCTGCACCAGGACCAGGATTATGGTCTTCAGAAGAATAAAAAAGGGAAAAAAGCCCTAGCTGCAGCTTCAAGGAATGGCTCTAATGTGTTATTTGTGGCTTGAAAGAACAGCATTTCTATCCACAGTGGCAGCTTGTGACTGCAAACCTTCTTAGATGCCTTTCATGCTCAGATTTCCATGCTGCAGCTTGTTATCAGGAGAGCTGCCTGCAGGGCTGCAGCAGGTTTGCAACATGGCAGCATATGCACTAAAATAAAAATCTGGTTAGTGGTGGTGTGATCCCAGTGCTGGCTGGGCACTGGCAATTAAACCTGGATGAGAATAAGCCACCTGGACTTTGGGACTCCTGGGATGTGACATACCACTTGCTGAGGGCCATCCCTACCCAGGAAAGCACTGAAACAGGTGTACAAATCCTACTGTGTTCAGTGGGATTTAGGCACCTGCTTAAAGTTAAGCACTTATTTAGAGAGTTTCCTGAATGAAAGCCTGACAATTGTGCCCAGGAGTAACTTTGAAATTAGTTCTAATTTGCTCATCATAACCAGCTGTCATGAGTCAGTGTAAAAAGGGTTTGATTTTGGAAAGATGAAAGACTTCCCAGGCCCTTGGCTTTTGAGTAAGTGCCCTTCCTGGATGCCCAGTACTCTGCTGAGCTGAAGCAGTCCTGCTTAGCTCTGCTTTTATTCTGGATTGCTCCAGGGTCCTACTGGGGCTGCAGTGCCAGCCCGGTGCTCTGTAATGCAAACTGCCTTGCCAGAAACTAAAATCTCTTAGCTGTGCCTCACTAGCCGTATCCCATCTGAAGCAATCTCTGCAGGCTACAACAGAGGAAGAGAAAGGCCACACTATATTTAGTAGGGGAGTGAGAAGAGGGAGAGGAGGTTTGTGTCCAAGTGGTGGAGTCAAATGAACTTTCCGCTCAGAAACATAGTGGGTATCAAGTCCTTTTGTGTTATAGGAGTCAGAAAGCTTCAAGAGCTTTTTCTGTCAGGATTTTTCTTCCCTTTATAATCCCTTCTTTCTTGCAGCAGAGTTTGAGGCTAAACTTGAAAGGAAATCTGATGTTACACTTACAGCAATCAGTCTCAAACGAAAACCAAAATCCAACAAACTCAATTTACTATGTAATTCTGTATATGAGGCTGCACCTTGAATACTGTGTTCAGTTTGGGCCCCTCACCACAAGAAGGACATTGAGGTGTTGGAGCAGGTCCAGAGAAGGGCAACGAAGCTGGTGAAGGGTCTGGAGCACAGGTCTTATGAGGAGCGGCTGAGGGAGCTGGGGTTGTTTAGTTTAGAGAAGAGGAGGCTGAGAGGAGACCTTATCACTCTCTACAACTAGAGGAGGATGTAGTGAGGTGGGTGCTGGCCTCTTCTCTAAAGTAACAAGTGATAGGACAAGAGGAAATGGCCTCAAGTTACACCAGGGAAGGTTTAGGCTGGATATTAGGAAAAGTTTCTTCACTGAAAGAGTGGTCAGACATTGGAACAGGCTACCCAAGGAGGTGGTTGAGTCACCATCCCTGGAGGTGTTCAAGAAACGTGTAGATGTGGTGCTTAGGGACATGGTTTGGTGAGTTAGGTGGTGTTGGGTTGGACTTGATGATCCTTGAGGTCTTTTCCAACCTTAATGATTCTATGATTCTATGTGCATATGCATCACTTTTACCTTTTCATTTTTCTGGTTAGAAAAGCAGGAATGTGTCCATGTAGCTTAGAAATTTTTTGTCCTCAAATGCATGGTTAATTATGCAATGGATGATACCACTGTTGTGTAGTTCTTGAAAAGACTAAGTTTGCAATTAAAACATTTAGAAGGCTTTCTTTTGTAGAGTCCTTAGGTAGTTAAGCTGAAGTGCATGTACGTTTCCATACATAAATGAATGGGAGCAGTAGTAGCTGATGTAGTAGTTAAGGTCAGGTAGAAACCAGCCTTGCATTTAGAGTCTTTTTTCCAGTACCTCACTCAAAACCTCCCTAAATCTAAATTAATCTTCCAGAAATGTATGGGAAATTTGGTTTATGAGGGGAAAAAAAGGGTTGGCGTTATTACCGTAGTCTATCAGTCTTCCCTCAGCGTGACTCCATTCATTTTGCAATGCATGGCTGTTCAGCATTTCCACGACTGAACTTCAGATTACTTTTGCTGGAATAAAGCATGTCATGGGAATGGTCACATTGGGGTGCCCCTACTAAGGCAGGAGCAGGGCTTCAGCCCTGCGTGGCTGCAGCCTGGGGGGCTGGGGGGAG
>NW_010111185.1:18474-54970 GCF_000699245.1 Pterocles gutturalis
GAAGGGCCTTGGGGACAGCATGGTACTCAAGGCAGCTGTGGCAAGCCTGGGAGCAAACCTGGCTCTGCTGCTGTGTCCTGCTGCAGTGCTGCTGTGTCCCCCTCCTCTCCCCAAATTCCCTGCTTCGGGCTGCAGCTTCGCTCTCTGCCTCTTGAAGCCTTTCCCTCCCATGCAGCCTTGGTTCCTCTCCTCCTTGCCAAGTACACTGACTCCGGCCTGATCTGAAAGTTAATTTTAACAAATAACAACTTGAGCCAAGCCAAGTTAGGATCTGGAGATAGGACACACTGAGGGAAGGGAGCGGGGTGGGGGGTGTAAGAAAGCATGAACGCTCAGCCTTGTAATATGTGTGAGAGCTGATGCTCTCTGAGCAATCGAGTGCTTATTATTATTTCCCTTGGATAGGTCACCTGGGAGTGGAGGAATTTTTCATTTTAAATTAAAAAGAAATCTTTTATAATGCTCATTTCTGAAAGGAAAAAAAAAACCACCTCATCATGGAAGCAATTAGATGGAGGACACATTGAAAGGAGTGATTAGTTGTTAATTTTTGAGCTGTTGGCCCTGACAGAGGGTTTTTTTGTCAAGGATTTTTTTTTAAAATGTCTTTCATATGCCTATAGTCCAAGGTTACTTCTCATTCAATAGCAATTACCATATGTCCATTATATGCTAGAGACTGCTAGAGGTGGATGCAGTGGTCCCCATCAGACTGTGTGCCAAGTGGAAATGCCAGCAGCTGTGTGAGCCACAGGATAATTGTTCCTATCTGCTGCTTCTCTTTTTTCCAAGTCCTAGTAAATGTTCTAGGGAGTAACTTCCTTCTTCCTTGATGCAACCTGAAAGTACAGCCTTCCAGTTTGCATTTCAGGTTCTAAGTCAGCTGTGTCAAGATTTGAACAAGAATCAAGGAGGATAATGGGTCAGATGTAATTAAGAGGTAAAACTACTGGTGAAATAGCTGCACATTTGTGTTTCCTTTCTTTCTGCCCATCAGATTACAAACCTCAGCCTCACCACCACTTAAAAAGCCTAATCTGTAACTGCAAACCCTGTGTAACTGCTCTATTGTATCAGATGGAAACCAACTAACCAGATACCACAATACAAAAAATAAGCACAGGGTACCTCAGAAAAATATGAGGCTGAAAGCACAGAAAAAATGCAGTCTTGTTAAAATATGGTCATGGTCCAGTAATGGAATGAGTAGGGAAACGTGAATGGATCAGAGTCAAAAAACACTCTGCTTAATTCTTGGGGTTTTTTATTCGCTATTCAGCTTACATCAGTGTTAACATCTACTGAGAAATGCAGTCATTTACAATTTGCAGTTCAATGTGTTACTTTAATTAGTATGAAAATTAAAGGGCAACTATAGGCCAATGTGAATGATTATGGAAATACATGTGCATCACATGCAATGCTCTCATTTAATTAATCGTCTTGTAAACTATATCGAGCACTTTAAGTCAGTTGCTGAGTATAACAACTCTATTTTAAATAACCACTTAATACTTAACAGGATGTAGAGAAAACACTATAGCACACGGCTGCTTCTCAGGTTTCAGTGTCTGAGATTTTTTAAAGCTGACCCAAGTCAACCCAAAGAATGTTTAACACCCCATGTCTGAACACAAGAAACTCTGTGATGTACAGACATTCAATTACATTTTTTTAAAAGTGAGAAGCATTTTGTAAAACAGTGACTTTAGAAAATTAATTGGCAGCAGCAAACTTGAGAGTGAAGGCCAAAGCTAGAGGGAACTACAGTAACTCTAGTCAAGGAAAATGGAAATAAAGGCCTCTTTGTTTCTCGGTCAAATTAGCTGATTAAGAAATAAAACATTTTAACATGCTTTAAATGCAGCATTAATTATTTATATGAAAAAAATTAAAGCCAGGTTCCATGAATTACACTTTGTGTATGTGAATTGAATGTTACGGGAATAGTAATTCTTTTACATTCATGCCTTACTTCATTAGGCAAAACTAAATATTAAGGGCTCTATTCATTCAAAAAATTCTTATTCATTCAGGTCACACCTTTTCTATGGCCTCTTTTTTTTTTTTTTTTTTTTTAAGAGTACAATTTACAGCACTGATTTTTAAATATGATTCAGAAAAAGCAATCTACAGGATGGGCTCTAGTAAAGTGATGTGTTTAGAAAAGGACAAAGATACAGTGGTGCATCTTGCTTGTCATCAGTGAAAAGGCCCAGAGCAAGTTGTATTGTGTGGTCGCAAAGCTGGTGTAATAACATAGATATTCATACGTACTACCATAGGGAAGCTGTGAAGTCTGTGAACCCTCTTTCATACAGATTGATAAAGAAATCATTTCCCCCCCTCACTGATTGTTTCCAATGCCTGGGAAGTGCTTTATTCAGGAGAACGAAGAACAGAGGTTATTTACTCGGGCAGGTGTGTTCAGGGATGTCCTTTTCTATTTTCCATATATGCCCATTTTAGCAATGGTGTGTCCAGTGCTCGGCTCCCCAAGAGGAGAGTCCATCTGCTGAAGCTACACTGATCTGTGGGATGTGGTTAAACATTTGCTGGGACTGAGGCTGTCACTTGTCTACTTTGAATGCAGACCCGTAAGATAAGGAGCTGGTGAATTAATTAATTATTTTGCTGACACATATGTGAAAAGAAATAAGAATTGAACTCTGGTTTGTTTCAGCTTCTTTCCTTGGGTGTTTTGTTGTTGTTGTTGTTGTTTATACTGACTGAAGAGAGGAACAGCTAGAGGTGTGCAATGATTATCATCTTTAACTTTCAAAATAATTAAAAGATTCACTTAACAATAAAGAAATAACTTTAAAAGAGAGAGAGAGAGAGAGAGAGAAGGAAAAAAACCCAAAGCAAAGCAAGAAATTGCAACAAAGGGGTTACTCAAAAGCTTGCAAGTTGTCATCTGGCTGAATTTAAACTTTTGGGAAACAAGATATTGGGAAATGGGACAAGGCGTCAGATGCTTGGGTAAGATTGATGTATTTAATAGTTTAGTTAATGTGGATCAACATCTGCCTTTAGTTACATCTGCACAACCCCCTGATTTCAGCAGAGTTGTACTTTTGGAACCAAGTTTGGACCAATGTTTTTAAATAGGCCCCAGTGCAGAATATCTGCATAGAGCCTGCGCTGCTCAGTGCCGGTGTAACCAGGCAGCTCTGGAGAGAATGGGTAATACAATATGTTATTGTTTCTTGTGTAATTTTTAAAATACATTGAGGAGTAATATATTTTTTTATAATAGGGTGCTCCCTGTCTCTTTAAGTAACTGTCAAATGTAGGATGTCCTCATGCCAAAATGCTACGGTCTGCTCCCTCTGTGCGATTGTTAATGAAATCCATCCCTTATTGTAGATCCTGCCTAGTCTCTTACCCATTCTGCTTATCTGTGATACCAGATGATGCTCAGTAATTCATGGCCAACCTGCTCCCACCTTCAGCAGGGCCTCCTGTGCACTGACCTTAACCAGCTTCACCTTTTCGTTATTCCTAAGGAGAATGGAACCCTAGAGGCAACAGCTTTATCAACTTTTCCTGTTGACCAGATGATGGTTCAGTGATAAATAAATGGAGTGTGCTTGAGCTGGAGGCCTCCCCAATGCTGTCTCTCCCTGCCCCTCTCCAGCTTCTGCTGCCTGCCTGGGTGTAGATCTGAGCAGGGAAAGGGGACTGTCCTGAAAGGGCACTGCAGGCTGCACTGCTGCTGGCAGGTGAGAACTGTGTTTGCCTGTCCAGGTAATGTTACTCTGCCAGTCATCGTGTCAGCTGAAAACTTTCTCTGCATGGTACTGAGCTATGCACCTGCAAATCTCTTCACCCAGCCAGTGAGGCTGGTATACCAGAGCTGGCAGGAATATTTTCATAGCTGACAAGCTGTTTCCCATGAACAGCGTCAAAGATTTAAAAGCCACTTCTGCAAACAGGACTTTCTGGCAAATATAGACTAAGCAAATCTCTTACTATTACCATATGGCTAGAAATACTCCTAGACTTCTCCTGGAAATGGGTACTGTACCAGCAGAAAGCAATATTCTGTTGGCCTGTGCATTGTTGCCTCAAGGGTATTTGCTATGGTAATAAGATCAGTAATTCATCTCCTAAAATCACGGTGAGTACAAATGCTTATTTAAGTAGATGGTATCTGGATTGCAGCTAAGTCAGGAGAGCTCTTAAATCTGCCTGTTTAGGCTACAGATCTTCTGTTAAAGGCAAAGGGATGATGGTTCTTGGTAAACACAAGAACATTGTGTTTCACAGCTACCTTAGGTTTTCAGCAATTCACAGTAAGTGCACAGCACATCCCTTGGCAAAATGGGCATGTACAAATATATCAGGAAATTATGCCTATTGTGGTTTCTTTTGGGTTTTTTTCTTTCCATAGCAATATAATGGAAAGAGGTGCAAATCTTCCTCCATCTCCAAATGGTTGGTTAGAACAAAAGAGACAGATAGAAAGCCATACTCCAGCAATACATGGAGCCATCCAAACCCTGTTGTTCTGGGGAATGCAGCACCAACATAAATTAACAGACAGCCTTGGCTCAGAAAAATGAAAAGAGAAAGATCTGGAGGTGATATGAATTGCTTCATCACACCGGCCAATGTCAGGGAAGTATCTTACGTTCTTGAGACTCTTGCAGCCTCCCATCTGCTAGCTCACAAATTCAGCAAGCCTCTTCTGTAGAAGTCACGGAGGCAGAAGTCTCCAGTCTTGCTCAACTGCTTTTTTTTTTTTGTTGTTTTCTTGCTTAGAAAGCTGATCAAGAGAAAACATGGTTTTATGGAAAAGGCATAGAAATGGGAGTTTAAGGACCTAGTTTCTAATCCCAAACTCTGCCGCAGGAAGTCTTCACAGAAAGGATGATACAATCTAGAAATATAGAGATTCATCAAATGGTTTTATTTGAGGAAAACAATAGTTTGACCTCTGAGAATCCAAAACCAGTGCCCGTAGCCCTGTGCCAGCAAAGTCCCGGGTGGTCCATAGTGTTTCACATTGGTGCTGTGGTATTGAAGGTGAATCGCAGAAAAACTGAGTGAGAAGTGCCTAAAACAGCTGTTCTCTAGTTTGCCAAGAAGCCTGAGCCCTTAATGAGGACATGTGGCTGAAAAGGAAAGCATTAGAAGTTTTCCTACAGAATGTTGTTCTGTACTTTAACTTCATCAATACTGTTCCTTCTTTGCACAGTTATTAAGCTAAATATCACTGAGGCGTGTGCAAATTTGACGAGAGAAATATTTGTTTGTGCTGTCTATATAGTTCAGAAATTAAAGATTTTTCAGCAGGTACAATTCTGCCTTGTGAGCCAGAATTTTCACTCCAATTTTTTCTGCAGTCATGGAGCATAACAAACATTTGAAATAAGTTCACCAGCTTGATCACTGTTGTCAGACAGAGTATATATGCAAATGAAACTAATAAATTTTGCTGGAGTTCTCTGGGTTCCTGCAGAATGTATGGGATTGTCTTTCATTAGTTAACAGTGCTTAACACTTATGTTGCGATTTCCATCCTCAGTGACAAGCTTATTAATCAATGCAACACCTCTGAAAGGAGCATTGCTATGTATTCCTATTAGAGTGTGAAATTTAAAATGTATGGATGTGCTCTGAAGTGTTGGTCAAATAGCTGAAGAAACCTGGGTTTCAAATTTGGGAGTTTGTGGTTTCTGTCCCATGATTAGGCTAGACTCATTTGACACACAGACCCCTTTATGAGTTTAATAGATCAAACTCTGCTGGGTTTAGAGCCACACAGCAGCGTGGCCATGCTCTGACTTTGAAATATGGCGATAACACAACTGGTTTTTATAAATGCTGCCTAGAGGACCTGAGATGGAGATCCAGCACACTGCTGCGATTTGCTCTTTGCAGCTTTGTTAAGACTCATGGGAGCTGGAAGGTGTGTTTCCAGTGCACAGTAAATAGGGTTGTGCTAAGTGACCCCTGCTTTTTTTCGTTTTTATAGGTGTGACAGTGTTGGGTTAACAAAGAAGTCAATACTGACATAGTGATGATAATTTTGTCTACAGTGAAATCCATTGAGTTCCCTCACCTCTTTTCTGTGCCTGCTATTGTAGGACACCAATGGTACTGCTGATCTGCTCTCCTTGCAGCCAAGAAAGTGCCAGATAAGAGTGTTTTCTGTCTGCTACGTTCCAGAAAAAAAAAAAAAAAAAAAAAAAAAAAAGTATATTCTATCCAATAAGCTTGGTTTGGGAAATGAGTTTTGTTCACTGTTACCAGGTCTGCAGAAGCCACCAGGCAAGCGCAGTGAAAAAAGGCCTCCTGTAAAGGGTATAATGAAAGACAAACCATTTCGGTTGGTGACTAGAGGCATATCAATAAAGATCACCTCCTGCATATATCAAGTGATTGATAGCAAGTTTTAAAGCTTTTTCAGTTCCCTGGTAGTGCCATCCAACTGCAATAAAACACATAGATGTCTCTGATACCCTTCCAGACAAACCCCCTTCATGCTGCATGTAAGAAGAGCTTCAAGAATAATAATAATAAAAAAAAAGGTACAGGGAGTTATTACTTTTAAGTAGCTCAGTCCATTGCTTTTAAGGGTGACAATGTCTCATTGCTTTGCTCTGCTGGTAGGCAGCCTCTGAGACTTTGTCAGCAGCCTGGTGTAAATCAGCCTGCTCAGGGGTAAAAGCCCAGGATGTGCCCTGTGAACCAGGAGAAGAGAAGGTTTTAGGATGCCTGGAGGGGAGATTTCAGATGAGAACAGCCTACCTAAAAATTCACACCCCTCTGGCAAGATCAGCAAGCATAGTCCCTGTGCTGGGTACCTCGATGGGACAGACCAGGTCCAGACGGTGATGCTTCCCACATACCTGCTTGCAAGGCATAGGCTGCAGTCCCATTCTCACTGCCTGTCTCCTTGATAGCTGAGTTGCTGGTACTGCCCATTTGGAGTGGGGGATTGTAGCTGCTCCTGTCCCTTGTGGAAGCTGCATCTGGCCCCTCAGTGCATCTGGTGCTTAGTCTCATGCTGTTACTAGGAACGGATTGCTCCTTTTGAAGAGGACTCTGTGTCTTGTGGATTTGTGTATCCAGACATTGTGAAACATTCACACCTAAAATCTATGGAAGCATTATGTGAATTTTTGTGACCCTCGTCTGTGTCTGTTTCATTGTCTCATGCTCATGGAAGTCCTGTGTCAGCCATTGGGAGCCCACAAACCTTGGAGAAGTCAAGGGACTTCTGGGAAACTCTTGCTAAGATGAATTTTATAGTTAGATGCTATTCATTCTCACCAGAGAAGGAAATTCAGGTTCATGAGACTCCCAAGACTAGGGAAAGCTCCTTGAAAATATCAGTGTTGATTTACTTCATCCACACACAGCCTGTTTAGAAATTGGTTCCAGCTACAAAGCTTGGGTTTGGATCTGGGTTCAAATATCCCTTAATTTAAAGGTGAGATCTTTATTCTGCTGATGTCAGTGCAATTTCTATCACTGGCTTAACTGGACAAGGGTCTACGCTGTATTTTAAACCACAGAGTTTTAGTTTGACCTATATGTAATGTAAAGATGGGTATTAACTAGGAAGTTTAAATTTCTGCAAGTCTCTCTCTCACTAGTTCTTATTAAATTCACTGCTCCAGTATAATGTAGCTTTCTGTTCTAATCATAGTATTGCTGTAGTTGGGCATGGCACATCAAAGGGGTTACCTTGCTCTCATAGCAGAATCCTCCTTAGGTTCACTCACTCTGGGGACCCAGACCAGATTTCCCCAGTTCTGCACACAGGCCAGATTTTCAGCTCCCTTTTAATCTTTGGCAATTTGAATTTATATGGAAAACTTACAGGTGACAGTCTGGCTAAGTTGAGACAAGTAGGATAGAAACCATGTCAGAACAGTCCCTGAAAGTCCTACGATGTGCTTAAAGCATTTCAAGAGAACCCTTGATCCAGAGTATCAAAGGGTTACAGCAAGATCAAGAAGAATTAAAACTGATGGTGTGCCAGAAATCACGTGCGGCACAAGGTCATTACTCACCCTCGTTAAAGTGGTCTCAGTACTGTGGCCTGATCTGAAGCTTAATTGAAAAGTTTCAAATGATGCATTATAACGAAGACAAGACAGCCACTGCCCATTCCACGACCTCTGCTAAAAAGGCAGATCTGTAATAGGGCAGAAATCTAAGCAGTTGCTTGAGGATAATCAAGGCCTAATGAGGTACCCACTTCAGTCTATCAAAAGCAGAGGAACCTCTCCCTGACGCTGGAGAGAAAGCAAGGGCTGATGTGAGCAGGTTCCTGCATCCAGCGAACATGCCACCTGGCCAGGGTAGTCACAGTCCTTGGCAGTGGAGGGAATACAAAGGACAGCACCGTATCTGGAGTGGGGATTTTCAGTTGTATAAAAGGTTAGTGCTGTGGCCTAAGGACAGCCTCCTCTCAGTTGCCATCTTTTGCAATCATTTTCTGTTATCCCAGACCTTGACACAAAGTGATCATAAGGAGCCCATCAGGTCTGAATTATTAGTTGTGTTAGGAATGAAGGCAGTGGCAACAGGAGATAGCTGGCTGCTGATGTTATCAGTTTTCCCTAAAAAAGTCACAAAAAAACCCAAAACCCGTTGATGTTCCACATGAGTGTGATAACAAACTGCAAGTCACAATTACCCAAAGAAATTAAGTATCTCCTTGTCATCTTCCTCTTTTTTGTTCTATTATCTGTTCTAGTAGAGAGGTCAGCGCCCATATCCACACAATTATCTCCACATCCAGCTGCAAATTGTGAAAGCTGCTCTTCCTGGGCTACTGCTTGGGCAGCTGTATTAAAGGGTTTGCGTGTACCACTGCCTGATGAGCAGTTACAGTGTGGAATCCCCGCTTTCAGTCTGCAGGAGCTAAGTGGGTTTTCATATTTTTCATTGAAACAGTCAGCTTGCCCATTTTAACCCATATCTCTAGAGTCTGCTTTTGTGAGTAGAGGGTGTTTCTACAGATTCCGATCTGTTTGCTGAGCAGGTTTGCTTGCTGTTCCTAATCTCTCCTGTTTTGATAAGATCTCCCTTGTGTCTTGAGAGACACACTAGCCATGGGAAGCTAGACCATACAAAAACAGTATAGAGTTCCAGGTTCAGTGACAGAGTACAGCCTTCAGTGATGGACTTGCTTAAAGGCATCATGCACAAAGATGAGTTACAAATATTGTTTAGCAGCGTGGGCCATTTTGTTTGGCCTTCAAGTTCATCCCTAATTTTAAGTACAGTTAAAGTACCTGCTTTCTTTGCTATGAAACCTACTTTAATTATCTTCTGGTTTTTCATGTAATTTCCTTCAACTTTGAACACAGAGACTAAAAATAAGCCTAATATAAAGAAAAAGTTATAGTAAAATAACTAAAACCCTGTTTACACAGCCCTTCAGAGGTACAACTGGCTTCACTGGGGCACCCTTAGCATTAAACCATGTGTTTTGCTGAAGTAAGGCCTTTAATATATGGCATATGGCATCAGCTCTACAAAATATTACTGGTTGGCTGACAGCCCTGCTTCTGTCTGCTGCTTGCAAATTAATACTGTAAGTCTGTGTGGGTAAACAGGTTGTCATCACCAGTGGCTGTGGTCACTGCAGGCTGCACCCACAAGTCTAAGGACTCTACGTCCATACTTTCCTCAAGAGGGATTTGTGTGTTAAGCTGCTGGTGCTCTGCCCATGAAAGTGGTGGCTGAGCAGTCCTGCCTGGGCAGGAACGACTGCCACTGTGTTTCCAGGTCTCCAAGGAGCTCTGGGACAGCACAAGAGGATGGGGCACTGCCAGGTGCTGCATGAGAGCTGCCATGGTGGCCGGCTGTGTCTGTATGAGCTGGAGCCAGCCACAGCGTCAGCGGGGCAAGCAGTGAGGAACAGGCTGCCTGTACCATCCTGAAGGTACAGTGTCAAGAGGCATTTCTTGATACTATTTTTTTTTTTTTGTTAGGAATCATTGATTGATTTAGCCAGTTACAGGATTTTTTTACTTATTTTACTTGTATATGAACAAGGACAAAATGCAGATGGAGGGATGCCTAGCATGTCTCAGGAATGGGTACCAGTCTGCTCTTCTCAGGTGTCTTCAAATCTCAGCTAGGGCTGACCTTTTTGATTTCGGGTTGCATTTTCCTCATCTGTTGCAGGGAGTACAATTGCCCATGCTTGCCTTGGGGTCATTCAGCATTCAGGCAACTCACTGGGTCTCCCTGCTCAGCTTACATTATCTTAGGCTAGGGAAAGTTAAGGCCAGCGTTAATTTGTGTGTTCTATGTGTGTGCATGTGGTGTGTGTGTGATGGGCCATGGACCATGGATTGGCCACTGCTGTTTTGGCTATGAAGGATAAGAAAAACTTCCAAAGAACTTAAATGTGCTGTTGGGTAGGGGGGGGGACAGGGAAGTGAGAATGACCAGTGAGAAGATTTTCTACCTATACGCAACCCACTAGCTTTGCTGAGTTTTAAGTAATGAGGGGGGAAAAAACCTCCGACTTTTTTTTTTTTTTTAATGTAGATCCTGAAATTCATATGGCAAAAAATAGGGCAGTTGAGTTATCAGTATCAGATCAGAATATGAGAAGAGTAATTATTGTACAGACCTATTAATGAAATTGTACTGTAGCACACAATAGAAAGAAAAGCCACTCAAAAAGAGTGCCTGGTAAGTTACTTCAGGGAAAAAATAGCTTCTACTATATGAAGAGAAATATCAGCTTGTTAGTTTAGCAGAGAGCTCTGGAAACTTACAGAAATTCAAAACATTTCCATATATCCCAATCCAGGACGGAATTAAAGTGTTGTAAAACTCCCCTGGAAGCCAACATTTATCTAATATGTAAGCATATTTAGATTTCCTTTTGAAATGGTTGTTAAAGGCTATCCTTTGGCTGCACTCTATACTTCATTCTAACTTTTTTTTTGAATTGTTGAACTCTGAGATTTTTATGCTAAGAAAAATGTACTTTCAGAACCAGAAATGCCTGAATGACCAGTTACAGCATGTACTAACTCTTGAGAGATATCCATTGAATCTGTTCTCCTCCTCCAGTTTATTCGCTGTTTTTCCAACCACGCCTTGCGTTAATGTTCTACACTTAGCTAAACTGTGTGTGTGTGTTACATTTTAGATCTATTTTTTGTTTTGTTTAAAAAATTTCCAAATTGACGTTAAGTATTCAAGATGTAATCTCTGTAGCAGGAAACTAGTTATCAGATTCGTATAAAATAACTGGGCAATAGAAATAACTCTGAGCAGGATGCTTTTTTTTCCCCTTCAGAATTAATTTAGAGGGAATTTAATGCCTGTGAAAGGTGCTGGATTGCAACATCAGAGAACTGAAGCTACTATTTAACCACAGAACGGTTACAGGACGGGAGATGGCTTTACAAGATTCCCCATGAGGGTTGACAAAATATTTGTCTCAGGTTTGGTGCCTTTCATCTAGCTGGAACAACCAAGCTTTCATGTGTCAGTAACAGTTGCTCTCAGGTTGTTACCTGTCACCTGGGTGATGGAGAGAGCCCTTATGTAAAAAGGTGGGGAATTTGCTTTTGGGATTGATGGCTAATGTTTGTAATGTGGTTAAACCTAGAAAAGTAGATTTACTACAGCTGAGTTGGCACTGTAAAGGACAGTCTTGGCTCAGAAATTCAAAGCACAAGGTGTGTCCATGATGTCCCTGCCCCATGCCACAGAGGCAGGTAGAGCTGGGAGGCAAGGAAGGAGCAGATGTTGTGACCTGCACCCGCCACACACTCTGCCACACACTCTGCCACCACCTCTGCAATGCCCCTGGGCACAGAGCTGTTCTGCTCAGACTCCTTCAGAGGGGCCCAAGGTTTGCATTTTTTGCTTTCTGTTGGACCTGTTTATCAGGGGAAAGATGAGAGTGGCAGGCTGTAAGATGCTGTTATTAGAGCTATGCCAGGTTCAGGACTCAATTCTCATATTTTCCCTTTTTTCCCACAATGTTTCCAGAATAGTTATCTCTAAAGGCCACGTATGGTCTGCATGGTTTGAGTCTCAGGTCTCAGTAGTCAGGTTGCTATTAGACAGGTATGAACAATATCATGTGTGCTAACTGGTAGTCTTGCCAGCTGCAGGTGACGCTGAATAGCATTTTTCATTATACATGTCAAGCTCCAATTTATATTTGCTGCTTAGCTAAATTGATGTGTGTTTTACTGACTTCATGAGGAGGGAGAGAGGTGAGTAGCCCTAGAGTAGTTTTTACTAATTTTTCTCAAAGGGAGAGACTTTCACAGTACTGCCTGCCTTGCTGTGAGCTCATCAGAAGAAGAAAATCACCATTTCCATGTTTTGCATGTGCCTGGTTTCACAGGTGAAGGGTGGCCTGCCCGCATGGGATGCCCAGCAGACTGTCCACCATGGCTCTGGTGCTCTCATGGCAAGGCCAGCAGAAATACATCCACGACTGAGTAGATCAATAGGCTTGTTACTGTAATGCAAAGTCAACTTATGGACGAGCCCACCAGGAACCAGTTAAAAGTTTTTTCCTCTGAAGCCACATTCTTCTGCTGGTTGTGGTATGTTGGACAGAGGCTGCATTCCCTCACACTGGAATTTCCTGTATTAGCACTGCACAGGAGTGGATTTATTTTGTAGTCCTTGAGATTTTCGAGCTTCATGGATTTCACAGCCTTTATGTGCCATGAAACAAACATTCATTTTCTGCTGAGGCGTTGCAGAAAGGATGAGCATCTGCTGACTTGTTGGTCTTCTGAAGATTGATGCCCTCCAAGACCAGAGGTGATCCGGTTTGGGATTATCTCACTGAAGACTGTGGTATTAGTGACATAGCTCTCATATAGCTCACATATACATTTTGCAGTGAGTTTTGGAGCTAAAAGAAACGTTTCCTTGTTTGATGTCAATTTGCTCCCTGATGTACTGCTGAGGGAGCTCATGTTGCTTTTGTTGTAGCAGGAATATGGTGGTTACAATCTGTAAAGCACTAAACTAGGCCAGGACACAGGCATCCTGCTTTAACATCTCCCACCCTAAACAAGTCTGTCGTCCTCTGGGCTTGTGGGCTCAGTACTGTAAAGGCAATGTTAGTGTTGAGGGTTTTTTAGAGAAGCCTGTGGGCTCTTTCTGTTTTCTGAGACTTACCTGACTCCAGCGCAGCTGTGGTATTCCCACTCCTTAACTTAAACAAAATTGCATTTCAGATATCTGATCCCCAAATTTACAGCTTAGTTGAAATGGAGACAGGTTGTGTAAGACTTTGTGCATAGAAATGTGTAATGTATTATACTATATTGAGTTTTGTGGAAGAGTGGAAAATATCAGTTTGGTTTTTGGAAATACATTATAGAGTTATTTAGATGCCAAGTTTTTCATTGTTCTACTAATGTCTTCCTGATCTGCAAGTTTTTAAAAGTAAATCATTAGACCATTACAAATTTTAAAATAATATATCTAAGAAATTTTGCACTGTGCTTTTGAGTCAGGTCTCAGACCTTTGAAGGAAATGAAGTGGCAGCTGTGATTCTGTGGAACAGGTTTCCTGAAAGCCAGCCCATCTCTTTACCCCCTCTCTTTTATGCACTTCCCCACCTTAAACTGCTCTTATTGAGACAGTTTGCCAGGGGCTCTGAGTGACTGGTGAAGTGGACTGAAACACTCAGTTTTCCCAGTATTTGTACTTTATCACTAAGCTACATTATTGTTTTAGGATTTTTTTATCTAAGTAAGGATACTTTCCACCTTAATTGCATGCTAATTAACATTTCGCTTTGTGGAGGATTAATATTATACAAACTGTAGTCCTGCCCCAGCCACCTCTCGCCTGTACCTGCAGCCCAGAAAACTGTTTTCTTTTTTCCTAAGGTGACTGTTGTGCTTCCCAGCAAGCCAACATGAATTTTCAGACTTGTCCCAGAGCTGCACAAATAACCAGTCAAACCTCCTCCACCCGAACCTTCCTGACAGACTCTTTCTTTTATATCCTTACATTTTTTTTAATCAGATTTGCCTCAGTAATCAGTATGTCCCAAACCTGTGGAGTGTCTTAGGTGGGAAATTTCATCAGCCCCCCCCTCAAAGGAACACTGTCGTCACGACCCTGCTGCAGCTCCCGCTTGCCTGTGCAAGAGGATGTCAGAGTACTGGCTGATCTCATTTCTCCCAAGCACTAATTTAATTTGCAAAATGTTGTGGTTTTTCCTAAAGTGTGTGAACTTTTCTTACTCTGTGTTTTTGAAATATGAAATAATGCTCTGTTTTCATTTGTATGGCCTCAGTATGTATCCTGCCTTTGCACACAAGCCTCCAAAGCTCTGTGGCAAGGATGGTATGAAAACAAATCACCATTAAAGTCATGAACTTAATTTTTCTGTGACTCCTGCTGATAAGAAACTTGCAGTGGGCCTTGCCAGTGACACCCTTTTTGGTGCTCAGCTAATGGCCAGGCCACCACACTAGGGTGGACATGTCTCGAAGCACTAAGACAATCACTGAAAACTGTCTGAAGGTAAAGGAGAGCAGTAGGACACAGCTGAACCATGGTGCGCCCTTCCCTACAGAGACAGTCAGGCCACGTTCTGTGCACTTGAGCAGTGTGCTGGTGAGGTCCTGCTACATAAATATAAACAGAACCATGGTAAAGTTTATAATTTTCATTGAATTCTTGGTTTGTCCTCTCCAAACTTCATTCTTATCATTTTTATTTGAAATCAGGAGTTAGTATCGCTCTGTGCAGTGTCTAGGCTGAGCTCCAGTTTGAACTACCTGTTTAAATTTCCCCTTGTTTTATAATTTCAGATGAATAGTTTTAATCACTTCTTGTTGTGAGCTGCAGTGCTGTACGGTGGGCTGCACATCGCTGAGAAGCTTCAGTCCAGAGGTAGTCGCACTTCAGTGCCAAGGGAAATAATAACTGGATGGATGGAAAGTGTCTGGGATTGATGTGGTTTAGAGGTTCTGTTCATGCAAGCTATTATCAAGGAAAGAGTTAGGGAAGAGATTCACTCTTAAAATGCAGGTGCTCTCGTGCTTTCTCTGACAAAATGTTCCAACAGTGTTTTGAATTCTGTTTAAAATTTGAAAGAGCTAAACCTTCAGGCTCTTCTCTTCCTTTCTTAAATTCATTTCCCTGTTTAGATGAAAAAGAAACATTTTGCAACTTACTTTAAACTTTCTTCAAAAGAACTGCTGGAAAAGGAACTTTATGTGAAGCACATAAGCTGTAAACGAATGTTAGACACAGCAGACGGAGCGATTTTAAATGTGGTAATGGACAGACATTAGACTGTAGGAATTTAGCTAAGATGCAGAGGGACTGCCAAGAGGGGATAAAACCCCAATGAACGAGCTAAATGATAGAAAAGTGTTACCAGAGTAAAGAGCCATACATGTGAAATAAACACCGAAATGGGGAAATAATGCCAGCAAAGATAACCAAAATGTTCTTTATCTTTCATTAAGTAACTGATGCAGGAGCATGTACACACAGCCTGTACCGAAAATGCAAGCTCTTAGGGAAGATCGATCTCTCTCTTTTTCTCTCCCCCTCCATCACTTTGGCATTTTTTCCCCTGCTAATGATAGTATCTTAACAGAGTTAACAGCATTAATGGGCAAAGCTCCTTCCATCTAAATGCACAACAGACTTTTTTGCAGTGCTCTGTCAGATGTTTTCAGGTGTGTTCTTTCCTCGAAATTTCTGACAAACTGTTTTCCTCGGATAATTTTTGATTAATTTTGTTAGGCCTCCTGGCTGGTAGTTACTTTCTCTGGCTGTGTGGAAGTAGCAAAGCAAGTGGGTTGAGGTTTGCATGATTTGTGAATATGAAGAGGAAAAAAAGAGCAGTCTAAAAAAAAAATACCCCACAGGAAAGAAATAATGGGCAATATGTTTCCTTTTGAACTTTTTCAAATCAACCTCTGGAAAAGGTGTCATAAAGCCCCCAGAAATGAGTAACAGCACAGGGACAAAGAAAACTCTGTTACAGATGTCCCTGCAAGTCTATGAGCAAATTGTTTTTTTCTAAATAACTCCAGAACATTACATGGCCTTAACAAGTTTCCCAGGACAGGAACTCCTAGTTTATTACTTGCTCACATTGTCATCAGAAATTAATTTTGTCCCTGAAAGACAAATTGGCTGGTAGCTTATGAAGTTAAATGGAAAGAACAAGTGAGCATCTGTTTCTTCTGCATTTTGTCTCCTTGGTGTCTTACATATAAATGAATCAGAGTGTTCAAACTTAAATTAAGATCTTTGGCTAGATAAACAGTTAAAACTGGTTCCCATAGCTACCTCTCACACATAGCTGTGATTGCATTATAATCCCCTAGTAATCAGGTCTAAATGAAAGAAAGATGATAAGGGTGCTATTTTCAGTTTTCAGTACTGATTTTTATTAGCTCTCAATCAGATCAGGACTGCTTTGCCTTTCATCACATTGTGGCAGTGTTTGTAGAATCATTAGAGTAATAAAGTGTAAATCTTACTGAGGTGCATTTTTCTTGAGGTGTTTTATACAACGAAAACTCTGCAGATTACATTGGCGGGTACAGGAAAGATTTGTTTCTGCAACTAAAGTGAGGATGTAATGTATGCTGTATTCATTTATTCTTTACCCAAGCGAATACCTAATGAATTACCTTGCTGAGGTAAAACACAAAATAAAAATATCCAAAGAATCAGCCTGTCTGAACATAGTCCTAATATACTGTATATTGCAGATACTGAGTTTAGCCGTTTTTTTAATTTGCCTTATTATCTTGTATCATATCTCTCCCTGTGCATTACCATGCACAAATGAATTACAGGCAAAACCACAAGCACTGCTATTACCAGCCTGCTGTTTTTTAGTAAACTAGTGCAGCCCAATAAAACATCATGTTGCAGCAATATATAAGTATTTATTGTAGAGTAAATTTCATCTAAACAAAAGCACACAGGGAGGCCTGATCCTGCTTGTAGGAGAGGCAGTGGCAAAGCTCGAGTTTGGCTCATACATCCTTTACATCTCACCTGCACCCTTGATTTACAGTATCCTTTGAGGTAAATTTTACTTAATAGCTTTACTTCTAAAAGGTTCCTGACTGCCAAATTTGGAGGAGACTTCACCCAACCCTCAGAGGTGTTCCTGGGTATTTCTGCAGGCAGAACTATGCTTTAGCACAGAAATTGCCTTCTGTAGTGTTGCAGGATTGTTCACAGAGTTTGCAGGTGTGCCCCACATTTGCAATTAACTCCCAGTTTAATACTGGAGTGATTTTACTTTCCCAGAGACTTTTTTTTTTTTTAATATCTGGTGAATGTTACAATGTATCATACTATAACATAGCTATTAAAATGCCTCCCCATTTTAAATACTTGAATTTTATGTATTTTATATTTAAATGAGGAGTAACCTCTCAGTAATTCAGTGTTAAGTATTTACAGTCATCCACACAACTGCAGGAGTATTAGGTAGCAACAGAAATTAGTCAAAAAGTTTAAAAAGCAAACAAACAACTTTGTTGTTTTCCATTTGATTTTAATGTACTTTATGTAGGAACTATGCCTGGTATTAACAAGTTATACTTCCTTTCTCTTCTATAAAAGATGAATTTGTTGAGCCATCAAATAGTGGTGCTTGCATAGTTAGCAAAGTCTAAGATCTCGTCTGATGGTAGGATGTGGACTACTTTAGGATGAGGACCATTTAATGTATACAAATTTATACCTGAGATAATTAGACATTGGTATTCACATCAGGCAAAAAAAGAATAAATCAGTTTGTATGATGTTACAGATAAGGAAACAAAATTTATGTTTAAAATTTTAATCTATTAAGATTTCTAAGACGCAGAAAGGTTTTCAGTCTAAAATGATTAATTTGCTACTAATATTTTAAACTACAAAAAGCCCAAATTCAAACTCTATTTCAAGGCAAATAGGCAAAGTGAGTATTTTGGTGAGAAAGGTTTTGTGTGTGTTTCTCTGTTGACACGCAAATGTAATATGTCTGGAAGATGTTGCTATGTCTAATGACACAAAAGAGAGTAAATTGTAGAGCCTGATTATCAACAGATAACAAGACATACTGTATATAAATAAATGCTCAGCATCAAAACCCATTATTGGATTAGCTATATAATCATGTTTCAGGCTGTAAGTCTGTGCTGACAAATGAACACTTTTCATTTGGCTCAAGGTCCTCATCAGCAACGGAACTAATTTTACATTCTCACCCATTAAGTGAATAAGATGTGGAAAAAGCTGTCTGCTTTTTGAAGTGTAAATTTGCTGCTACAGGCTGTGCAGACCAAAGCTCTTTTGAAGCAGTGAAATGAGATCATCTCTAGGGACATGTGAACCTGACAAAGTTTAGGTCATTTCTGTGGAAGGTATGGTGGGGGGGAGCAATTTGGATATGGTTTCAGTAGTGAGTTATATGGGGCAATTTGGAAGATGCTGAACTTTACAAGCTTTTTGTTCAAATTTGTGAGAGAACTTAAACTAGAAGCACAGATGCAAGCTTTCAGCCCTCAGAAAGAAACCTCCATAAACATCTGAACTGGGCCAGCACGGTTTGGGAGTGGTAAGCAGGCTGCGTGCTGAGCCTCTCCTGCTCAACAGAACTTAACCAAATCATATGTAGGGGCTGGATACTTCCCCTGCTTTTGCCTCCATACACACACACACAACTGGAGATCCAGGAGCTAACTTGAACTTCTTTCTGGAAAAGGTGTTGGAGGTGGAAGAACTAGATCATCATATCTCACTTTCCACCCCTGGGAAAGGAATTCCCCCAGGAGAGAGGAAAATTGCAGCTCTGTACCTCATCTGACTGCCAGCCCCTTAAATTGCAGCATGGCACCAGCTTTTGCTTGCCCTGTGGCAGCCCCTGGCTGCAGGGGAGCACGAACTGCCTGTGCCTGCGGGAGAGAGGTGTGGTGAGCATGGAAGGCAGCATGGATGGAAGGGGAAGGGGAGAGAACTGCTCAGAGGGCTCCATAAGGATCCCCTTGGTCAGCTCATGTAAGGGGCAGGATTACGGTAAGCTCTAGGCCTTCCATGCTAGGGAGCAGTGTTGTGATGCACCACAGTTCAAGCAAGGGTGATGAAGATGCCGCTGACACCAGCTTAGAAAAAAGTCTCGTGAAAATCATTTAACTTTTTAGATTTCCGGACACAAAAGGAGTGTTTAACCACTGTTTAGGATCATGAAAAAATATCCCCAGGCTGTGTTCTGTGTCTAACCATAATGCTTTTCATTTGCAAAACAACTAAAATTTAAGAGAGGCTTTGATAGTTAATTTGTTAATTTGATTTCACTCTCTTCTCTTTGTTTGCCCACTGGAACATGCTTATATGCCTTGGGCTTTCGGTCTTCCTTGGAAAACATGCAGTTGTTTCATCCACCACTTCCAGTGGTCCATGGACCGCAAGCTAAGAAATACTGTGATAATCCTGTATAGTGCTGTGTGGGTATAATGAAACTGAAGAAAATTGCAGGAAGCCCAGGCTGGCATATTTGCATGAGAATGTACATCCTTGATATGCCCCTGTGTTAATGGGCCTAGTTAAATCTTAGTTCAGGCACCCTGAGCATATGGTTGTGAAACTGTTTTTCTAAGAGTAGTGGCTATCAAAGGGTAAAGATGTTTGTCAGGCACTTGTATAAAGTGACAACAGGTTTTTAAAAATATCCTCTAGGCAAAAAATTGCCCTGCTTTCTACCACAGTGTTTTTAACCAGGTGTATTAATGTTGTGTAGGAACATCTGACCAGCAGAACTGTCAGAGATCATAGAATCATAGAATCACAGAATCATAGAATGGTTTGGGTTGGAAAGGACCTTAAAGATCATCAAGTTCCAACCCCCCTGCCATGGGCAGGGACATCCTCCACTAGACCAGGCTGCTCAAAGCCTCATCCAGCCTGGCCTTGAACACCTCCAGGGATGGGGCATCCACAGCTTCTCTGGGCAACCTGTTCCAGTGCCTCACCACCCTCATAGTGAAAAATTTCTTCCTAATGTCTAGTCTAAATTTACCCTCTTTTAGCTTATACCCATTACTCCTTGTCCTATCACTACACTCCCTGATGAAGAGTCCCTCCCCATCTCTCCTGTAGCTCCCTTCAGGTACTGGAAGGCTGCTATTAAGTCTCCTCGGAGCCTTCTCTTCTCCAGGCTGAACAACCCCAACTGTCTCAGCCTGTCCTCATAGGGGAGGTGCTCCAGCACTTCCCCCATCTAGATGGGTAACCTCTGTGGAGACTCCACCTAAAAAAAATAAAATTAAACAAAGGCAGCTGAAAGAGAGATTTTTCACTCCCTTCCCTGAGCTCAGCTTTCTGACTTTGCTGCTGATGATGTTGTCCCCACTAGCAGGCTTAGTTGTCTACTTGCCTGAGCACACGGATGGGGTTTTTGGCCCTGGCAGCAGCCCCTCAGAAGTCAGCATTGGTTGTTCGGGACCTCCCCTTCAGTTTCTTCATCAAAATAAAGTGGTTAATAGTACTTCTCTACCTCACTGGCATGTTATGAAAGTTAATGAGTTGGTGTCTGCAAAAGACTTCGAAAGTATAAAACGGTGTGGAAGTTCTAAGCACTGTGTCGTGAAGGCCTCCCCCTCCCCAGCTTAAGGCAGAATGAGTTCAAGTTAGCCAAAGGGGATAAGAGAAACAAGAGAGACTTTATAAGTGTATCAAGGGAAAAGGAAATACTGGAGAGAAAATAGACCCATTAGCAGATGAGGAAGGAGATGAAGTTAATTATGATTTTAAAATGGATGAGCAACAGAAACGGTTTTTTTTTTAAGAAAAAAATGAGTTTAACAAAAATAATAAGGACTGACAATTAGGAAGAAGCAAAGGCCTTGTGAAAACAGGTGTTTGACTAAAAAGCGAGGGGGAGAAAACTCATAAAACATGAATATATGTAAATTAGCAAGTCAGGATGAAATTTGTCTTAAGGTCTTAAGAGCAATGAGAAACAAATACCTTTTCCTAAGTATTCACAAGTAGTTTGGAAAAACTATGGTACATGAGGAAATTGTATGGGAAGAGAAAAAGCAACAACAGCCACAAAAAAATTAATGATGTCTGGAAAAATTATGCCAGTGCTTACTGGCCAGTAAGTATTCATTTGTACTAGAAGTGAGAAGCACAACTGGAGTGAGCAGGGAAGCAGCCTGTCTGTTGGGTTATGAAGCCGTGCTACACAAACGAGGTTTCATTATAGAGTTACAAAATACAGCAATGAGAAACCCGATATATGTTGGGTCGGATACAGAGTTGCTGCTCTGCCTCTTTACACCGGTAGGTCTATTTGTAACATCTGAACTTGAGTAAATCATTTGACAAGAATACCTTGCAAACTTGTGTCTGAGAAAAGAAATCCAAATTGGCTTTGATAGGAAGGGTGTCATTTGGGCTGGAAATGGCAGTATGAGGCCACATAGAAAGTGATCTGAAGAAAATTAAAATAGAGTCTGGTTGTAAAGATGTTATTATTATTTCAGCATAAAGAATGATTAAGACATAATTATAAAAAGAAAAACAAGTTACTGTGTGAGCAGCAGAACTAGGGCACCCTGGTTCCTGGTGTGTTTAGATGCTGTGGTTGGATTCACTGGTGTCTAATATGTTTTCTCTGTGACAGCCCCTCTGGGGTGTGGGGGTACCAGGGGCACTGGTAGGGTGCACTTGGTGCGGGTGGCTCAGCTCTACCCACTGGGGTCAGCTTTGTGATACCTGTGATAGCCCCAAGTGTTTGAGACCTACAAGACCTACAAATGCAACCAGGGTCAAAATGGCCAACCTTCCCAAAAGTTACAAGGAAGGGACTCAGAGAGGGTGATCACATTTCCCATATCCATTTATTGGGAATTTTTAAAAGCTTGTGAAAGAGTAAACTCTGAACAAAAATTGGAATGTCACAAATGAACAAAATGCTCTGAATTTTGAAACTGTCTCTTTCCTTTCTGATGTTTCCAAACCACTGTGTCTACATGGATGGACTGCATACAGATACTAGCTGTAATGACCTTATTTTCATACCTACTTCTTTACTATTTTAGAAGCTCTGCCCACACAAAGCACAAAGTATTTTTCTAAGGAGCTACTTGCTCACTTTCAGTGTAAAGGATTAAGGAAATGGGGAGTTTCTATAATGCTTATTTTGAGATATATTATTTTTTAAAACCACTCTTCCAAGTCTATGACTGTTGAATGTGTACACTCAGCTATGATTAATAAAAATTGCTTCTTGCAGAGAATGATGCATACAGAACTTCCGACAGGCTAAGTTTTCCTATTATAGGGACAGGATCAAATCTCACTTACAGTTTATGATATTTAACCTTCAGTATAAAGCTAGCTTTGCAGAACCTACTGAATATCAGGGCTATGTCTCCGTTACTGTACTGGGAACTGAAGTGAAGACTATGGCACTATTTCTTGTCCATAATCAAGAAGAATCACTGAGTTACATGGAGCATCTAGTAGCTTCTTATGTGAGGACTGAAGGATGGAACTCTTTTTAAGGACATGGGAATAATATCATGGTGCTTCTTTTTCATGTCTAATTACTATTCTCTACTTGTTAATACCAGGATTTTTTGGAAAGCTTCTAACCCTAATAGAATTCACATTAAAAAAAAATAATGTTCTACATGGTTTCACTCCAGTAGAGAGGTCACAGCACACGTGGATGGAAAAGCAGAAATCCTCTTAAACAGCAGGAACTGTGTAACACCTCAAATATGGTTTTGAGAAAAGTGACTTAGCAGTTTTCATAGCTGTAAAGCTGGCTCACAGATGCATGGGAATCTATGTAGAAATATACTGCCCTGTTTACCATCAAGATTACAAAGTTCAGAATGCAAAATGTAGAAGGAATAGTTAAGAAAACGCAGCCAGCATATGTTTTCTAAGAGCAGCAAGGCTCAGGGAGCCCCACTCCCACCTGTAACCACTCCTCTTTCCGTGGCTGCAGCACAAAGTTACATTTGGAGTGGCAGCTTTATGATGGGGAGGATTAATGCACCTACAGAGCCCTCCTCCTCCTCTCCTCCCTTCAGGTCACATATCTGGGGAACAGCTATGCACCTTTGCCTGCCAAGTGTGCGGATCTGATGTGTACACCTTGATTCCTTCTGCATTCCTTAGGGTCCCGGTTCCTCTCTTCCCTTTCAGATTTGCTTAGCTCTTAATAGTGCAACGTAGTACATTGTGCATTCACTGGGAGCCTAAAAAAGCAAGACAGATTTTATCATTTAGACTGTAGATATCTAATGCCCATTATTGGCTGACTAAATTTAGTAGAGTGGCAATTCACCAGACTACTAAATTTAGTTAGGCCATCCGGTCATATCATTTTACTTAGCTTAATATTGGATATCATAAGATAGGGCCTATCAAACAGTATGGCTCCAGCTTCCCTAGCTGCAGATTATATTATCATTATAGCTTTTCAAAATATTCATGCTGACTTTTTTAAAACCTTGACATTTTTTAGTTTGTATATTTTGTTACAAGTTTGTAGAAGATGGTCAAAACTCATTTGGTTTTAACTGAAAAAATCACTGTTGAAAACTAAAAGACAGACGCTGCTGTTTTAATTTTAAGCAAAGCCTTTGACTTTTCTTGTTTAACTTCAATTAGAATAGGATCAATTTTATAGTCAAAGCTAGGTAGACAAGGTAGACTCCAATTTGGAGAGACATTTTGCACAATGTTTTTCATTGTCCTCATGCATTTATAGTTGCCATTGAATCTTCATTCTGTTCCAGACAGAAAAAAATCTTTATGAGAATCCAGACAACCTGGACTGTGACAGCCAGAAGGAGTTCTCAGTGCTGTAAATTCAGACTTGTCTTGTGCAGAGTAAACGGGAAAGAGCTCTTGGTAAGGATCCCAGGTACAACAGCTGGAGTTATGGAGATGGGATCAAATATGACTAACAGAATGGCATGTACAAACTCATCAACCTTGTTATAATTCTTCTATAGTATATGGAAAGAAAATTGCAGTAGCAATGTTCTCGGAGTCTGTAGACTTAATCTTTTTCGGTAGGCCTTGAAAGGGAGCCAGTGTCTCTCCATCCCAAGTCAATCATTCCCTATCCAAGTAAACTGAACTGAGATCATCTAGATGCTGGTCTTCGTTTCTAATGAGCTTTCACAGTAAAACAGGAAATAATAATCTTGAAAGGGGAAAAAAATGGTCAAAAATCAGGCAGAGAACATTCAAAGGTTTGTTCTGAACAAGCAGGGCTAAGAAAAAGGCCTGAGAAAAGTGTGTCCTGGGATCACTCACAGTTAAAGCACTGATTAATTAAGCAGAGGGTCATTCTTCAGAAAGACTCAAGGGCAGTTTTGGCCCTGGGGCTGTAATTTGGACACTTCTGGAGTTCTAGATACACTGAGCTATTCTGTGCTGGGTCTGTGAATATGTGCATTCTTCTGCTGAACAATGCCATCTTTATTCAAATGGGAGCGACTAAGTAAGTGGCTGTCTCCTAATATGGGTGGTATTTCTTCCTGCTCTGCCTCAATCTCTGCTGCTTTCCTGTTGCCTTATCAGTGCTTTGTAGCACAACTTACAAAATGAAATCTATTCATAATGCTAAAAACCTCCCCCTTTTATAGACACAGGAAAAAAAGCCCCAAATGCTTACATATCCTCCAATTCTGTGGCAGACTGTTTACTTTTTAAAATGCAATTCTGCTTATCTGACGCTGGTTTGGAAATTAATAAAATGCTGCCTGGCTTTTATTGTTTTGACTATAGGAAGGAAATTAATCCACAACTATTACAAGTGTTTGATCCAAACGAGCGGAGATAAAACTACCGTTTCAAGAAACATTGTTCCCTGTTTGTCAGGTGTCCTAGTGCACCTGACACGTCTGATTTATTCCTCCCATGTTTAACAGCAACACTGTCCAGGTAGATGATGCCCATTCATCTTGCTTTGTGTAGGTATTTCTTCAGGGTCCCTTTATTTATTATGCCTTAACTACTGTTTCTTCTTACTCACTAGGTTTAGCTCTGCCAGAGGTTAGAAAAGAGGTTGTTTGTCTGAAGAGACAAGGGTGTGGTGAAAATACCCTGTGCCAGCCAAGTGAACCAAAACACTACCTGAATTACAAAGCAGGCTGGAAAATAAAATTTAACTGGCGGAAGACCTGGACCCCACCTGTGCTGACAGACAGAGAGAAAAGGAATCCTAGAAACTGGCCACGTACAGCTCCCTGGAGGTAGGTCTGGAGAAGGGAATCATGACCCCCCAAAATCTTCTCAGCAGCAGCAGAGCAGGATTTACAACATTACTGCATGGGGAAAACTCATGTCAGTGTTTATTAAATATTTCTTGGTATTGTTAATAGTTAATTTAGTGAGAGCAGGCTTGCTGTGAAACTCTGCTGCAGAAATCTGCGACTTTGCTTATCATGGGGACTGGGCTGTGGCACCATGCATGCACCAGGCCTGTCCCAAAGCTTGCTGCAACTAATGGCTGCCAGAGTCGCAGGAACTGGTGTGGTGGGGCAGACATATCACTTATTTCCACCAAAGCCAGAGCCCAGGCACTTTCCAGCTACATGTGCCTCCACAAATAATGCTTCCTGAAATACTTGTGAATGTCTTAGATCTGTATAACCACCAAAAGACACTGTACAGAGCACTGATTTGGTATTTCATACAATTGCAATGTAATATAAAATAGACCATCCTTAGAGTGGAGACCGGCTTCCTCTTCCTCTGTGAGAGCCCAGCCACGAGCGTAGGCAGCCACTGTCCCTCTTCCCAGAGGCTTTCACTCCTCTCCACCACCCTGCGAGCAGCAGGCAGACCCATAGCCACGCTGGAGGTGCCCCTGTCCCTGTGCCTGGCAGCTGTGGGTCTCGGTGGAGGCATGAATGTTCACAAACCATGTGGCTATCATCTAAACCTCCACTGATACACCTGGCAGTCTTTGGGATGGGGACAAAATGGAAGGAAAAATGACTGCTGTTATTCTGAGCTGCTGGCTGTTAGGTCCCTCTGACCTGCTAAGCAGTGCGTGTCACAGGAGAGGGCACCTCCCCATGCCTGTGTGGGGAAGGAAGCCACGAGCACAACCCTGAAGAAGTCCAGAGAACAGAAGTTTTGCATTACCGATGAGCCAAAGTCAGTTACTTGTATTTAAACAATACAAGGCTCTGGGGAAATTCACATGCAGACCTGAACTACATGGCTTGGCAGAAGACTGTTGTTACTCTCATGTGTCTGACCTCTTGAAAATAACATTAATTCAAAAGTTAAATGTGTTCAGCTGACAGTGATGGAGTATTTCTGTTAAGAAGGAGATTTTTCAAAGGCACAAAATCAACTTAGCGGTATGTTACAGTTTCCTCATTGATGTCCTACAGAAGGCCTGAGAGTAGCAGGTTTTGGGGGGCTTTCAGCTGCAGTTAAGCACTTGTTGCACTGAGGGGGTGATTGTGAGCCCCGACTAAAAGGACTGCTTTCCCAAAGGGGATTCTGAAGATTCATGATCTTTCTGGACATTTTACATACAATTATTTCTCCTGGTTTAGTTTCCAAGTAGGCAGTTAGACCTGGCAACCACAGACATAGATCTTGTAACAGGCTTTGATGCGAGAAAGCAGCATTGCTATAATTCTGGAGATATCCCTTTCTTTTCTGAGCTACATTGGCAGCTCATGATACCAGCATGTCAGAATGACATTCTCTCTATATTACACAGAGCATATAAAAGCTTGTGTTTACATTTTGCCTCCTTTGCCCTTTTCAATTTTGCTTTATTTTTTTATAGTTTTGTAATTTAAGCAGTACATATTTGGGGATGTTTTTTTCCATGCCTTGTCTAGCTTTATGGCTTGTTCTGGCTGAGGCATCCTTACATGATTTGATTGTATAAGAAATATAGGCTAGCACATATGTATGTAATTGCTCCACCGTGAGCCAATCTCTCTGGAGCACTGAGGGAAGAAATACATTAATACTTTCTTTCATGCTATTTACAAACTAAATTGCTAGATCTACAAATGATGCAAAATATTAGGAACTGCAACAACAAGGCTTGTGCTAGTTAGCAGGAAGCATAGAAGTATGGTGGAGCCAGAGAAACACTCAACAGAATAATATTTTTATCAGAAACAGAATGTATTGTAACCAGGGGAGATAAGCATGAGTAGGCAAAACTGACTATGATTAGAGCCAACATGCAGCAGCAGCTACAAATCACCCACTGCTGAGTGAAATCTGAAAAGTCAATGTCTGATTCTTCTACCAGGAAAAGCCCCTCCCTGCTCTGAGTAGGTATGGAGCAGGGGGCGGGTAGTGGGGACTGCCAAAGTGTGCCAAAATGCATCAGCACCAAAAGCACAGCAGCCTGTGACACTAGGAGAGGCTGAGCCGTGCCCAGCCACTGGAGACCCGCCAGTCAGTCCTTACGCTGGTGGTGAGTGGCCCTCTGATATGGGAGTGTGTAAGGAAGCGGCACAAAGCCAAGTGGACTGAGAGCAGGGACCCCTCATGAACGAGCTGGTTAGCCTTTGCCACACAAAGAAATCTTGGAGGACTTTGGTTTTTTCAAGTAGGAGAGCAATGGAGAAAACAGCCAAGAATTGATGCTAAGGTAGAGTAGCAAACCTTGTTTAATAGAGGGTGCATTGCAGTGGTATCAGCAATGTGGAGTCAGTGCTGCAAGTGCTGCATACTAAAACTTATTTAAAGATGCTATTGTAAAAGTCTTTGAGCCAGTTAATTACCAGTTTTTGTTATGTCAGGAACTCCTTGAGTTAAAGCAGAAAGAAACTATTCATGAATGTGTTCCAGTTCTGTAGTTTAATGGGACAAATTTAAAAAAAAAAAAAAAAAAAAGAAAGAAAGAAAGAGAGAAACTGATAAAATGATTTAGTTCATGGATGGATTGAAAACCCTCACAAAAAAAAAAAAAAAAAAAGCTGAAATTACATTTTGTGCCCCATCTACTCTTGCATAAGCCATTGAAATTGCTGGAGACTTAATTGGACTAATCGTCCATTGCAGTTATGCATGAACCTTAGGGAGCGCACAGGGTACATATGGGCCAAAGCACCAGCCTATGAAAAACAGAGAAATTATCCAATAGCATTTTTAAAAAAGTAGATGTCCAGGTATGAAAAGCCAAGAGGGTTGGCTTGCACTTAAAAAGTGTTAAAGGCAAGTCAGGAATTTAATCTAATTTATTCACCAAGTGGACTTGATGAGATGTGACGAAAGGACAGAAGTGACTTTAGGCAGGCGAAAACTTTTAGTGGAAAACAAAAATCTATAGAGGACATTAATGTAGACTCATTCCCTTCCTGCTTACATACTTTTTTTCCTCCACACCTCCCTGTTTGCTGTGAAGTTACTGATGGACCATGGTTATTGCAAGCAGATTCAGGCCTAGAAATTCCATCTGATCAGAATAAAAATCATATTGCATGATGCACATTGAATCGAACTGCAGATATTGGAGTAAATGGTAGTTTAGAGCCTGTCTCATACTATCAGTATTCTTCAGTGGTTTACTTTGCTGCCTTCCACTGTTCGGAACACCCTGAAAATCACCAACACATCTACCAAATTGAGGTTTAAAACCAACTCAGAAACAGAAACAAATCATACTTCTTAGCTCTGCTGAAGGTTAGAATACTGTTGCCGAGGGAGTGCTTCCTGCATGTACCCGAGTACCTCCAAAATGACCTGTCATGTATACATGTGTCCTAGTTTCTTTTTTATAGAGAGTTTGCTAGGAATTAAACCTAACTCTTTGGAGAAAAAACAATTCCAGTATACCAGAATATTGGTCTTCTTACCATGCCATATTCTGAAATCTATGAAGCATCTTGGACACAGCTTTTATGATTTTGTCCCTATAAACACAATAACCTCTCAGGACACAGAGACAGTGCAGAGGATATTGAACACAGTCTGTTAAATCTTTTCCCTTTGTATTACTTGTATCTTCTCATCCCCGGTAAACTTTTCTGTGCTTGGCTTTTCAGCACTTTGAAGACCTATACCTTAGGTGATCATACTACTGCAATGTAGGGCTGAGCATGCTGTAGAGGCTGTCAGTGGTGCCCCTCTTCCCAAGGCTGGTTTCCCATTTGGCTTGCTGCTTCCCACTCCTTCCTGCTCCCATTCCCCTCTCCCGCCAAAAGGCTTTGCTCCGGGTGCAAGTGCCCTTCTGCTGCATGCTGAACTCCTGGAGTTCTAGATGTGAGGCTTTTGCTGTGTTGTTCTTTAAAGTGCTAGCTTGGCCTCACTAATATATTTTCAATGGCTGGGATTAGCAGAACTTGTAAGAACATATCAGACCTGTCAGGTTTACAAGTCCACTCGCCACCTCCACCCTCTTACATGTATTTTTAAATAGCTAATTAGGAGATAATGCCAGTGGAACCAAATACTGTCACAAGATAATGATCTCGCACTGCTATAGAAATGGTAAGTGGAAGTGTTTCTTTTCAAAGGGAAGAGACCCTGAACACGTGCCTAATCCTATAATTCTTAAACAAGTAAAATTCCTGTAGATTTCAGTAGAGCCTGAGGTGACAACATCCTATTACTGTGGTAGTATTTCTGGATACCAAATGGCCATAAGTGATGCAGTCATTTTCTCCAAATGATACTGGTGCAGCATTGGAACAGATGTTTTCCTTACCTTTATTAGCCTGTTGTAACTTCTAATTTGGAGGACAAATTTTGCATGTGCTTCATTATGCCAGCTTAGATGATTATTTTTTTTAGATGTGCTTTAGCAAGCAGTCAGCAGTGGTTTGGATGAAGTTATGCTTATTTTTAACTTACTGACAGTTCATAATGGTGATACACAAGTCTGTGTTGCTACTGCAGGCTCCCTTTGGTGCACTAAGGATAATGTCTGTTTAAATCAAAGATGGCCTTTCCTTTGTCCTTCAGGAATTTGGGAAACAAGGGTTGCCTTAAATTCACCTTTCAGGAATAAACCACCTTATGTTTCCAGTGGGTTGAAGGAGTACACACAGGCAACAGGTACAAGTTCATTACCTGCTCTGGCTAACTGCCCCTGTGCTGCTCTTCCCCGGTAATAGGTGTGAGACAATTTGGGGCAGCTTTACCTCTCACTCAGGGTCATCCTTGTGTTTGTATTCCCACCAGCATTGATGGTGAGGCTGTGCCATGCAAATCCTCCCCCAGATCACCTGCCAGGGAGCCTCTTGCTCTGCTACAAGGTGGCATTAATGGGATGGGCACATTCACCTTTACTGCCTCCCTTCAGGGCAGACTTCTTTACCTACTGCAGCTCTGGACTCACTTTAGATGCAGGGTTGTCCTACAGACAGGTGAATACTGCAGTGGAAATTGGACACAGATGCAGAGCTGCTTTCAGAGAAAAGCCTGTCAATGAAAGCATGAAGGTTTATCCTAGTCAGAATTAACTTGCACAAGTTGTTAGTGCTTCACCATGGAAGGTGGCCAGTGGTTTTTAGAAATTACAGCTGCTTTCACAATTAATGAAGATTCATCATTCCATTAGATCATCTCTAACCTGCTGTAATTATTCTGATTTTTATTTTTTACCTTGTTCGCCAGTTCATGTCTAAATACAAGAAGATGTTTATATTGCATACATTCAGCTTTAATTGGCCCTTAAAAGAAGGTGTTGATTAGAATCTTCTCAACATCAACAGCTCGCTCGCACAACATTCTCTAATTACTGTTTATTAATTTAGTTCAAGTGGCATAGTTGAAAGCCCTGCTCAGATGGGAGAAGTAAATTGTCACTGGTATTGAATATGTAAATTATGTGCTGTGTAAGTTTCCATGAAGAATGTTTAAAGTTAAATGCTACGCATATAAAGCCTTCCAGTTTCATCTAACCCAGCCATATGACAGCTTTGCAAAAAGTGTCATGAAAATTTACCAGCCCTGGCAAAAAACTGCTTGCCTATCCTTTACTTTTTTTCTATTAACATAATCATGACAATAATAATTTATTTGCCAGTCAAAAAAATAATCATTCATGCTGGCTGGTTGGAGATTTGCAAGGCTCCCAGTTGAATCTGAGCTACACGTTGCTGTAGTATAGACATTCAGCAGCCTGGATTTTTTGCCCTAGTGCAGTAACGCTTCCTTCTCTTTAATTAGCTTGTAAAGTCAGAATTTCTTAAACAAAGTACTCATTAAATATTGCCTTGTTACATTACTTTAAAATGCAATTAAAAGTTTTAAGAGTGCCGTGGAGTTTGTGTACCATTGTCAGCGTCCATGTCACTCACTATCAACTGCCACCCACTCACACAGATCAGAGGCCTCCCGTGAGATATAGATGGCACTTCATAGCTTTTTTTTGTAAACTAGGCATAAAACAATATACTGATGAGGACGACATGACTGCATATTATACTTCAAGGAATAAGAGAGGAACAGAGCAAAGGATATTCTGGAGGAAGAAGGACCTGGGAGTCTTCATTGTCCTTCCACCTCTGCAGTTGTCTCTGTGACCCGTTGTGTGAGAGTAGCTGCACGTTGCTGGTGTGCGTGCTGCTTCAAAGTCTTCCCAGACAAAGCTGAATGGGAATACCACACCGTTACTGTATTATGCATCTGAAACAATGAGACCAGACATCATGTCAAATGGGAAGAAAAATATCCAATGCCTGAATGCTGCCTGGGCCTTCAACCAGTCCTCACACTCTTGCTGGCTGCTGTTATCATGAATGGCATGAATGAATTCCAGGAAATCTCTACACCAAGCATTACGTCACAGGCAAGTTACACCATTCCCTCTAACCTCTGGGGCTTCCTGTTGACATCTTTGGAGCTCTCCTACTACCAACTGATATTAGAAGAAATGCCAAATGGTATTTTTAGCCATTTCTGTCTGCCAAAAGGAATCCAAATGTTTCCATTTTGCAGCTTTCACCTGCTGGATCTCATCTTTGCTCCTTAAAACAAAGCAAAGCTTTGTGGGTCCGCTCAGGGTCTCCCCAGGTGTTTTCATAAAGGATGGTGGGAGGGTTTGAGGGGTTTATTGAGACAGAAGGAGCTAATGCCTCTGCAGAATTTATTTATTCTTAATGTCTAACAGATTGCTAATCCAGCCTGTCAGCTGGGTAACTTTCATTATAATTTCTAACCCAGGAGGCTGTTTCTCTGTTTCTTTCTGAATTCTTTCCTAGGAGATGCTGCTTCCCAGCGTGGGCTTTGTTTCACCTTGTGGTTGATTTCCAAGCATCATCCTGCAGGGCATTACCCTTTCCCCTTTCAGGGCCATCCCCATAGGTACGTAGGAGCCATTTCTCTCTTTGAACAGGCAGTGACACCCCATCAGTTTCTCCTTGCAACCCTCACTTTTCCAGCTGCTCAGCCAAAAGAAGCAGGGCTCAAAGTCTTTCCAAATCTAACTTGCAAGATCATTCCTTCTTGAAACCACTAATTTTCTTGGTTTGAGTCCTTTTTTTATTATTATATGTCTGGTTTATACCTTCCTTTCATTCTAAGCATTTTATTTTTGTGGCTGTTTCTGTGTTTGTTCGCTGCTGCAGTAGATATCAACAACATGATTAAATTCCAGCTCTGACTGTTGCAACATAAGCACTCTGCCTTCATTATCCACGGTGCCTAAAACTATTTGATCTCTAATAAGTTTGCCTGCAAGTGTGCCTCATTTACATGATGAGGCTAACTGGTGCAGCCTGGTTGCATATTGGTCTGTGATTTCAGTTTCTCTTCGATCAGATGCATCAAACAGAAGGAACTAGTAGAATTGCCAGCAACTGTATCTTTTTCTGTTAATCATGCCAGAATACTAGGAGTCGCAGGCAGCCTTACTAGGCAGGAGAAATCCACTGATAAAAAGCATGGGAGAACTTCTCATGTCAGGTCACATACAATCCAGGGCTGCACTGGGGATAATTGGTCTGGTTTGATGGCACAAGCTTTTAAGATCACATCCAGCTCCTGAGCTGGCTGTTCAGCAGCTTCCTTTGGTGAGCACACTTCCCATTGCCCACTGCCCCCAAGCCTGTGAGGGAGCTGTACCACCCAGCAAGGACCTCTCCCCTGGCCAATCAGGCTCAGAGCTGGAGATGTCCTTCAGCCTCTCTGAGGGTCTCTGCTTGACTCTGCCCCCAGTTCACATCTATCTTCTCTGGTCCTGCACTTAGACCCCGTTGGCATTCATTTGGTAGTAGTGCCTCCTTGGGCTTTACTACCCAAAGGCTGCAGGGAGAGAAAATGTGTTTTCTTACACCAAGCTTTTAGGAACCTGGACCTTTTTTTTGTGTCTGAAATGGAAGTGGCAAACTTCAAAGCCAAATGTAAGTAGAGAACAGCAACTCAATAATTGTGAGATTCATAGAAATAGTGCTGAAAATGTGCCAAGTTGCCTTTTTCCTTCCTGGATCACACTCAGGATAGACCTGTGGGGTTTTCTGTGTTCAGTATGATTTTAAGATATGTAATTTGCCCCATTGTGGGCAAATCCTTTACTTCTCTGATTTCAGAATTCAGCTTCCTACATCGTATATTGTACCTGCATTTTCATTTGAGACAATTTTTAATTGAGCTGAATGCCCTCTGAGAACATGTAAGTGTCTCTCATAGATCCAAATGGGCCCTCGACTGGGTTCTCTTATCATACACAAATGTGACTGTTTTCTTTTGTTCTTGGGCTCATGCAGAAACTAAAAACTATACCAAGCAGAACCAAACAAAAGAACTCTGAGGATCTCATCAGCAGTATTTGCTTTGCACATGAACAGTAATTTTTCCCTAGCACATACTTCCAAGAATTTTTAAAAATGTCATTCATACATCATCTGCCCTAGCAGACAATAGTTGTTCCAGAGAAGCTGTTGCTCTCTATTAGGTCAATGATCAGTGAACTAAACATTTTCTACTTAGGCCTTCATGTGATAAAAGCCTAAGAGCTTTGAAGGAGCCATTACAGACTATTGCCTAGAAGAAATATCCATTTGAAAATTCAGCAATTATGTACTTGTATAATAGCGTGTAAAAGGAGCTCTGGACCCATTATGGGTTATTGAGTAAATAATGTGTTTTTAAAAGTGTCTAAGTAATTTATATGATAGCCTGTATTGGCAGCAAAGAGTGATTGTAGACTAAACATTCTGTCTTTCTTTCTTTTTAAAAATCTCATTTAAATCCCTAAATAGCAATTAAAAAAAGAAATCCCTGATGCAGTTTCAGTATTTCTATAGTAGTCAATAGCTAATGGCTCTGACTTTACACCACCGAGGCTGCCATTTTGTGCTGAGCCAGTTTCCTCTGGTCTGACTTACTTTTTTTGTCTTGATTGGATAAGACAGGAGGCTTGATTATCAAATATAATATAGAAGTGTCCAGAGGCCTCCTGAAGGTCAGACTCACAGTCATCAGACCTACCCATAATCAGGAACAGCCACTAGCCAAAAAAGCCATGAGTCCAGAGAGAGAAGACAGGAAGCTGTCAGTCCCTATTTCAGGGAAATATTGAGGCTTGGAGAGAGGAAATATGTTGTCTGAGATCATGCAGGGGACAAAGAACCTCTGTCTCCCAAGACCAAGTTTAGTTTCCCTGTTTTATGTTCGGATCTTCTATGGAAAGACACAGTCTGAGATCTTGCTGCTGTGGATGCTCAGTGCTAATGCAAACAGCTCCTTTATCAGATGCCTGCAATAGTCTTGCTTCAGACCACTGCACTCAGGCCTTTCAAGCACAGACTGTGGTCAAAGCAGATAGGAAAATACTGCGGTTCAAAAAAATTATATTGCAGCAACAATGCACCGTGAAACAGAAGTGCTGGAAAACAAACTTGTTTTTCACTCTTAAGTGTGGAGTAAGCTTTCCTTAGTCCTCCCCTTTATTTATCATACTGCTTCCTGCTATGGTAGGGGTAGTCACCTCTTAGATAATTTTCTGTCAAAAAAATTAAAGAATAAGTTGAAACAGTAGTTTTTTTAAGAAACACTGGTGTTTGAGCTGCACTGAATTTTGAAGTTTATCCTGACATCCCCAATATCTGTTAGGCCAAGCAGCCTGGAGTGCCACAGGGAGACTACCATACTTATGTATTACATACCATACTTACGTATTACATGTACATTAAAGTAATACAATGGGCCTGACTTGAGGGGACAAAAGTAAAACTATTCTCTGCCTGTGGTGATGCTCCACCTTAACATTTTTTGATAGTACTTTCCCTGGCATAAATTAGAGACAGAGTCACTTCATCATGTTCTTGAATCTGTATGTCCCGACCTGTGTTCTAACTAATCTTGTACATGAAATACCCTAACAGTTGGCAGGAAGCAGACATATGTTAGCATGACTGTCAGGAGTTCTGATTCCCTTTTTTAGAGGCTACGTAATGCCTACCCCTGCTTGTGCACGTTCAGAGCAGATCATGTGCTTCCCATAGCTAGCTATGCTCTTTAGTCACAGCTCAAGAACATCACATTTAGACCTGAACTGGTATACATCTGTATAATTTCTCATTATTTAAGAAAAATTATTTTGATGCAATGAATTAAAATGGCATTTTGGATCCCCTCTGGGGAGATGACCAGAGATGGGTCTCTGTAGTGAGGCCACTGGCACATAGGAGTCTGGTTTTTATGGTTTTGGAAAAACACAAAGAAGAGAAGAAATACAAAGGTGTCAAAGAGCACATAGCTCAAAAGACAAAAAAGAAAGGGAGTAACTAAACAAAAAAATAGTAAGGTAGTATTGAGAAAGATTAAGTAAAAAAAATGTTGAAGGAGAGGTAATGGAGACAGAAATATATGGAGAAGAAACAGGGTGAAAGGCATAAACACATTTAAGTTGTATTTGAGCAAAACATATAATGTCTAAGAAAGTAGTCAGTCTCTCTCACTGTTAGACTGTGTTTGTTTCTTAGGAAAGGACAGTCACCTGTTGGGATAATTGACTGGAGTGGTGATGAAGTCTCCATCACCAGAGAATTTCAGTGACACAGTACTGAATCTGGGGAATACTGTTAGGTTTTGGACTTTTTGTGATCCCTTCCAGCTCTATTTTCTACAGCCTCAGCATCCCAAAGTGTATGAGTGGGAGGAGTACCTCAGTTGTGTGATTATGGGAGACCTTTTTCTTGCGTGGTTGCCTCCTAGCTGAAATTCTGTAAGATCTCACAGAGTAAACAAAGCACATACTTGGAGATGAACGAACATATAGGGAAAAAAAAAAAAAGGAACTGGTTTATCTGAAGACAACATTTTCTTCTGAGCTAAGGACCCAATGCCACAATCCTTACATTTTCCTCCTCATACTGAAGAGCCCCATTCTGCAACAAATACATAGTTTGGCTTAAATGCAAAACCAAAGCCCCAACAACTTGAGATAAAAGATCCTGGGGTCTTTCTTCCAAGAACAGAGTTATTAATTGCTCTACTGGGCTTCAACCCTAAATAATTATATTCTTCCTTTCAAATAAAATTCCCCCTAATTTCACAGAATCACACAGAATCACA
>NW_010111186.1:0-7672 GCF_000699245.1 Pterocles gutturalis
ACCACTACAAAGGGGGTGCTCTGGCGTGTCCCAGCAGCGCTGTCAAATGCGTGCAGGTCATTTGGTGAGGGAGGGGACAGATGGGCTCCCAGGTGCTCACTGCCATGGCTCCTGGGAGGAGAACTTGCTTCCTAGCGATTGCTGCCGACTGCGGGAGCCCTGAGCGAGGCAGCATCATGCTAGCGCTGTTGTGTTCATCACGGGAGCCTGTGCTGCGTCTCAAGAAGGATGAGAGTTGAGAAGGTCACTACAAGCCTTGTCTGAAAAGGATGCTGCTGGGCGGGGAAAGCACCGGATGGTGGGTTGACCCCTGGTTCTCCTCTCCCGCTGCCCCTTTTCTTCTTAAAAAATAGGAAAGGATTAAATCCCATCAGTGGCTTTTAAAAGCCAACTGAAAATGTCCTTTATTAAATTACTACCCTATTGATCTAGCAGTCATCCGAAAGGGGATTGATTGAGGACTTAAACAGACGCGCAGCCGGGCCAGACGTTCAATTAATGTGCATAAACGGGCAGTTGAGAAGCAATTTTCAGAGTAAGTCAAGCAAAAGATCAATCCTGTTTTGCCTTCCATGCCAAAGTCGTTTCTGTATTTATGTTATTTCATCTTTTTTCTCCCTGTCCCTCTTACGATAAGCATGTCGTTGAGAGGCAGCACTCAGATCACGGCTCCCCCCCCCCATGGAGCCGGCGCTCCCCAAAAATGGAGCCGTCGCTCCCTTCCTTTGGGCCTTGGAGAGGACACGGTTGCGGAAGGGTTGGGGAAAGCCCTGTGGTGTCAAAGGATTCGCACCTGAGGGTGTTTTTAGGGATGTAAATCCCAGGTTCTCCATTAAACTCCTCCAGAGTGGGATGCCAACAAGAGCTGTTGCCTGCGTTGAGTATTCATGTGTCTGGTGGACCTTGAGTTGCTCTTCAAAGTCTGGGGAAGATCTGGGGGGAAAACCATCTCCTTTATTGATTGTTTCCTCCCACCTCTTCACTATACAGTAATGCCACCTGGCTGCTAGGGTCAAACCAACCGTGATGGATCTGCAAGTATTCAGCTTTGCTCTGACCTTTCCTATGAGTGCTCCAAAGAGAACATGTGGACACATGGGCCAGATAAAAGCATCTGAAGGCAAATCACTGCCCGGTGTCTGGTCGCACTGTGAGTAAACCACAAGAAGTACTCTGGGTGGTTTTTTTCTCTAGACTTAGCAAGAATCCTGCTAAGAAATGCTGGTCTCCGAAGTCCACCAGCCCAGCGAGGGCTTTGCTCCTGACCTCCCACTAGCCAGAGGCAGGTGGCATCACCCCACGCGTGTAGAGGGACTCACCAGGGGCTGGGGGTGAAGGACTCTTGATCTACTGTGCTTGGGGAATATGGGCTCAAAAATATCCGTGTGAGCTTCTCCACCTTCCCTTTGTTCTTGTCTTTGTCCTTTGCTCCTCCTGGTTGGGTGGACGTGGGGAACCCAAGATCTCCATGGTTTGGGCACACGGAGAATGATGCTTTCCCCTCGCCCACCCGAAGCTGAGCCATCTCCTCCTGCCCCACCAGGGTCATCCATCTGCTCCACCAACAAAGTGGCTTTGTGCCTTCTCCTGCAGGAAAGGGGGACGGTGACCTGACCTGGCATCACCGGTGAGTCACCTTGACAATCCATCTCCCTTTTCCTTAACGGCACGGCCCTGGCACGCACAGCTCCTTGCCCAGGGCCGGTGGGAGGGAATGCACTGGGAGCTAAAGCCATAATTAGCAGGAGCTCGTGCAAAGGCTGGGACCAAGGGGCTTCTCCTGTCACAGCTCGAGAAGCCTTTCATCATGGGGATGGAGAAGCGTTACTTACTCCTCCTCCCCTTTGCATGCTGTGGGATTTCCTCTCCCAGATGGGGCTGTGCCGTGCAGAGGGGTGAGGGTGCCCTGGGGTTCACTCTCCTCCTCTTCCTCTTCTTCCTCCCTGGGAAAATGTGGTTGGAGATGCTCGTGACATGGGAAGGAAGGGACAAGGGGGGCCACGGGAGGAGAACTGGAGGGATTTATTTGGTCCGTGTTTGATCAGTCCAGTGACTCAGGAGCCAAAGATGGGCTGGTGGGGCAGGAGGAGCGCAGCCCCTCTCCTGGGTTTCGGCTCAGGGTGCAGGGAGGGTGAGCAGGGTGGGGGGCTCGGGGGTCCTGACCCATCTCCTCTCTCAGGCTGTGGTGCCTGTGGGGAGTGGGGGGGTGGATGGGGAGCTGGCGGCTCCTTCCCCTCTCTCATCCATGCGATACAGTCACTTCTGAGGAAGATAAATTATTGAATGGGTGAAATCTTCTGTGAAGAGCAATAAAAATATATCTTCAATTAGAATGTGCTGGGGCTTTTTACAGCACCTGAATGGGAGCTGCTCCTGCAGCAGATAGAGACCTCTCATCTCCTTTGCCTTTGCTTTTTTCCCCCCATCTCCTTTTTCTTTTTTTTCTCCCCAAGATCATAATTTCTTCCCTGCTCAAGAATAGCAGTGCAGGAACAGATCCGCACCCCAGCAGCAGGCAGGAGCTGTGCCAGCGGGGGGGAACGGTTGATCTCTTTTTAAACGAAGAACTGGTCAGCAGTGAAGAGGATTTTTTTTTGTGTGTGCGTTAATTTTTAATAGCTCTGCTTTTTGGATTTTTGGAGCCAGTGTTTTATTTTAGCGTGTTACTTGGTCCCTGGTAGTACAGGCTGTAATTGGCGATTCTGTGTTAAGAATGTTCCTTCTTTCTTTACTTGTTCTTCCTTTGCTAATAATCAAATAAGTGGAGCGTGTCATTAAGGGGCTGTGAGCGCCGGAGCATGCCTGGGTGCGATGGGGTCCCGTCGCTGGAGCCATGGATCGCTCTGGCTGGGGCTTGCACCCCTTTTCCTGCCTCTTTACAGTTATTGGGTGTGGTTTTTTTTTTCTCCCCAAAAGGTGGTACCCACAGCGTTCCTACCAGTCTGGGACAGAGACGCTGACCTTTGTGATCCGCTTTTGTGCCCTGCGGCTCTTGGGATTCATCCAGCACCTTTCCCAACCACCTCGGGCAGCCCGTGGCGTGGGATGGTGAGTGCTGGGGTGCGGGTTTAGATGCTGCCCATCACCCTGGCAAAGCTCCACAGCTGCAGGAGCACTGAGAAAAATCACTGCTGGGGGCAGACCCCTCTGCCAGGGTCTCCTCGGGGTGCTGAGCTCATCCCAGCTGCTCCTGCCATGGCAAACCACCAAACCGCGTCCCTACCGATGGGCAAACTGGCCAAAGCTCATCCCGAGCAGCATCCCAGCCCTTTTCTGACCGTAAATTTGGGGGGCAGGAGGAAAGAAGTGATTTATGTGTGTAGTTGGGATTTTATTTGCATTTTAAATCACACTCTCTGCTAAAGCAATGGACCCCCTATTTAGAGATGACTCCAACATAAAGTGACTGCTAATTACTACAATTAATATAGCATTAAAGGCTTGCCAGCCAACTCCACTGCAACTTGTATCGCCTACTCATTTTCAATTAAGGCACATTGACAAGTAAAATACGCAGTTATTAAGAGCAGAGCCCTGTTGTGTAATTACATTTTTCTAAGGTCATTAATCTCCTCCAATATTCAGGTTTTGCACCTGATGGCCGGAGCGGGGGCAGTTTTGAGGGACAGCCCATCAGGCAACATTTAGGGAAAGGAAAAAAAAAAGGTGAGATTTCTTTTCTTTTTTTTTTTTTTTTTTTTTTTTTTCCCCCGTTATGCCCTTAGGCTGGGGGTGCACATCCTTGGATAACCCATAGGACCATTGTGTCCGTGGCCGATGGGTGCCCTGCTGAGCATCCCGTCCCTGCCGTGCTGCACCCGTGGGTGCACTGGCAGCCCTGTGTGGAGCTCTCAGGTGGGAGCTATCCTACTGTAATGATGTTTCCATGGTTCATCCCCACATTTATTATTATTTCCCGATCTCTTCAGAGACATCCAGGCTGAGCTGCCTGTTGAATTGGGCTTTTTCCTTCCCTAGGACCAGGGAGCAGGACGGGAAGGGCTCTGGGCTGTACCCTGTGGATTTTTGGGGGCCAGAGGAAGAGCAGAGGAGCCAGGGGGATGGAGTCCTCCCTGGGCAGCAGAGCAGCCTCCTCCTGCCCCATCACACTGGCCCACAGCGAACGCCAGCAAGGCTGAATCCTCATGGTAAGTCCGTGGCCATTAACTCCAGCCCCCAGCAGCGCCGAGCCTCTCCCACCCTGGGTCCAAGCCCTCCTTGTTTGATGTTTTGTGTATTTTTTTGGCTGAGTATCGGTAAAGGTCCTACCAGCCATGGAGGGGGCAGAGGCTCTGTAAAGCAAAAAGGAGAATAAAGCAAAGTCAGTGTAAAAAGAGGCTGAACTGCAAACAAGCACGCAACCACCCAGAGCAGCGAAGGAGCATCAGCTCCCCGATGCCTCCAGCAGCAGCTGGGGAAATCATGCGCGAAATATTGCAGCATTAGGGCACACGCGGCGACAAGGTGTAGCGCTGTGATTATAATAAAGACAGACACGGGCCTTTCACACTTTCAAGCTGATGCTTTGATTGACTGCCTGAGACTCGGTGCTGGCAAAGCGGCTGGAGCCCGCTGATTGCCGGCGCCTGCCTGCTGCGTGCGGTGAGGGAGGAGGGCTGGGGAGGGGGCTGGTGCCTGCGTGGGGTCCCCCCGTTGCTGGGTGAGCTGCTGGGGGAAGCCTGGATGCACTGGGTGAGGCTCAGGGTCTAACCCAGCTCCCATCCATCTGGGAGTTGAGTGCTCCTCAGCCCCTTGCAATAACATCCTTGCTGTGCAGCTCTTGCCGGGTTTACGGGTGGTTTTTTCGGTTTTCTTGGAGCTGAAGATGCTCCTCTGAGCTCCGTCTCCTCCCTTTGGTCCATGGTTTGAGCTTTGTGTCTGGATGCTCTGTGGTTCTGCATCTCCTCCGACTCCCCAGGCACTTTCTGAGCCAGAACTATTCACCACAGCAGCTGCTCATCCGTGTCTAGCCGGGTATTACATCCCTCCGCTGATTCCCGTAGCTCCGGGTTTAAGCACCCAGCGTGGCCCTCAGCACCGAGCAGCAGTGCATCTCTGGGTCCTTAGTTGCCTCTGGCTTTACTGACAGCACAGAGGAGCCGCTGGGGCCACGTGTGAGGAAGGACGATATCTGAGGAGTTCTGTGCAGAGGGATGGTCGCAGCACTTGCTGCTTTTTTTGGGTCTTGGGACACCTTCCTGCTGCTCCCTAGAGGAGGATTGCTTCTGCCTCGGGTGGCAAACGCAGGAGCAGGACCTCATCCAACCACGGTTTTCCAGGTGGGTTTTTTTTTGATGTTTAGATCCTTGCAAAAGGTGAACGCAGTGGGCTCTTCCCTCCTTGTGCCCCAGGGCTTTGTGTCTCAGCCCTCCCTGCTCGACGCTGCCGGATGCAAGAGGAGCAGCATCAGCCCCACCGAGGAGGGCTCCCAGCAGCCTCAAAGAAATGTCTGCTCCATTTTGGGGGACACTGACTGCATTTGTACAACTACTGTACAGACGAGGCTGCACGCTCCGGCGTCTCCCCTGTAAACCCCTCATCTTGCAGAGATGTCCCCCAGGAGCTGCACACGTGGCTCTCAGCAGAAACTCCCCAAACCCTGTGGCCCTTCCCTGTCCCCAGCATTGTCCTGGTGTTTCTGGGGGGTTGGGGCTGTGTCCCTTCGCCGTGCCTTCTCGGGGCTGCTGTGAACGATAGATGAGCAAGACAAGCCCAGCATTCACTGTTCTGGGACAGCTCCTGCCTTGTTGATGTGCTTGATGCTTTTCCTGCTGCAGCAATGCTGAACTCCCCTCTGCCCTGCCCATACCCAGGGGAACATTTGCTCCTCCACAGATGGGAGCAGAGCCCCTGCACGGGCTCGAGCGAGATGGGTTCTTGCTGAGGTGGGGCATCCAGACCCAAGCGAGGGGTGATGCCACCCAGGAGGACCAGCATGGGTGAGGAGCGATGCCCCGATGGGAGCGACATGGCAGAAATCCCATCCAGCAGCCCAGGGAGGGGCAGGGTGACCCATCCCGCCCCATCCCTCCTGGTCATGTCCCTTCTCGCTGCTTTGGATGAGGTTTCCTCGGATTGATGGCACTTTGGAGGAGGGTTCTAGGAAGGGATGCTTTTTGCCCACTAAATTACCACCATCTCTCTTTCCTCTCCGCAGGGCTCAGCTCCTTGCCTTGACTGACACAAATGCTCCAATGTTGGAGACTGAGAGAGACAAACGAGCAATTCGCCAGGAAATTATCCTTTGGGATGCCTCCTCTCGGCTGTCAGTTTAATTGGGTGAGCTTGGGGTGGCTTTAATTGCTGTGCTCAATGCACAGCTTCCCCCCCTCCTCTCTTTTTTCGTCTCCCATCTCTCTCCTTCCCCCTCCTCCTTCCCGGCACCATTTATCTTCCTCCTCCTCCAGCATCTCCCCTTCTTGTTTTATTTTTTTTTTTCCCCAATATCTCTTGGAAATGGTGACAAGCTGAAAGCTGAAATGCCGTTTGAGTCCCTCGCGACTGACAGGTTCTTTAAGACTTTGGTGCTTCCCAGAGGGTGATGAACTGGCGCAGAGACACCTTGGATTCCCCTGGGGGATCTGACGGCCGCGGCAGCGAGCGGCGAAGCATCCGCTGTTGGTTGTGTGTGGTTTGGTGAAGGTGGTGATGGCCGCTGGGATGGGGGCTGTGTTTTCCCACAAGCCGCCTTTCTGCCCCCCGTGTTTTGGGGCTGGCATCTCCCAGACGTGTCCCAGCGTGGGCTGAGGTTGCACCAGTAACAGCCCAGTGTGGGACTGGGAGCCAGCTGCTCGTGGCTGGAGCTTGGAGGATGCTCCTTTATCCCCACTCCTGCTTCCCAGGTCGCTCTTTTTATTTTCAAGGAGTCGGTCATCACGTTTGCACATGGCAACCGTGGTGCACAAACTACATCCATGTGAATTTGTCTCGGCTTTTTCTTGGTTTAATCTCAGAATTCCCTTCAGGGCGTTTGATAGGTTGGATTCTCAGCGCTGTGAATTGGGAGCATCCCAGAGTGCTCCCAGAGAGGCACCTGGTACTCGAGGGCGGTACGGTAACGGACTCGCGGAAATGGCCCTGGGGAGGGCTGCAAGGACAGGGGAGATGGAGAGAAACACTCAAAATCCATCTCCCCCTCCTTCCTCTGTGGCCTGGAGTCCTTCTACCTTTTCCTTCCCCCCAGCTCCCCCAGCCCAGCCCAGCTGCAGCTCTCTGCTCCCCACAAAGGCAAAGCTCACCGATGGGGAGTTTGCAATGAATGCAGTTCAGATCCATGTCTGAATTTTATATAACATTTGGAAACAAGAGGGAATAAGCAATCCCACTCCCTGGCCAGCAACCACCAGATTTGTAGCTCACTCGTGGTCCCCAAGGACACAGCCTGAGCATCCAAGCAGCACATGCAGCACGATGATGGATGAGGGATAATTTAAAAAGGCAGCTGAAGCCCAAATCCTGTTTGTAATAAATACATAAACTAGTTAAAAATAAATTGATTAGCCAAGGATATCCTCTTAACACTCTTTAAACTCTTAACATCTGTTTGTAATAAATAATTCAGCCGGTAGATATTAATGAGAAGGCCGGGCACGGTGGGAGAGAAGGCTGCTCGGAAACTCCGCAGGGACGCGGGGCTGCCAAGAACCACGCGCCGGAGGAGCGGCGGTGGCTG
>NW_010111186.1:7692-13962 GCF_000699245.1 Pterocles gutturalis
GTGTGCGTGGCAGTGTCCCCACTGACACAGATGTGATTGCACAGGGGGAGAAGCCTGGTCCTGCTGTGCGGCCACGCTCAGCCCCAGCCAGTGTGATGCTGCATCCCTGTGCTGCAGGTTTATATCTGCGTACGGCCACGTGCAGATGTTATATCGTGGAGCTTATTGCATTTTGGAAGTTGCCCAGGGGTGTTTTCTGGCATGTCTTTGTCCCACTGTGGGATCCCAGGGAGGAGGGGGGTACCCACCCGCTCTGCCCAGGCGGGACCCCCCCTTGCCATGCCTCCGGCAGCGCTGGCTGCGGGCAGAACGGGCTGGCACAGGCGGATCATTGTCGGGTTTCTCAGTTTTTGATCAGTGCTAACAGCTGCTGTGCCCGATGCACGAGGGGCTGCTCCTGGCACTTGTCGGGAGCCATCAGCCCAGGACCATCTCCCCGATCAGTCGGAGGAGCCAGCTGGAGTCAGGCCAAGGCTGAGAGTGAGTCGGGCACTGGGGGGAGTGGGGGGCACTGGTAGCTCCACAAAGGGGGACAGGGGATGGACCTGCTGGTACCCAGCCAGGCTGCTCGTGGTCCTCCAGCTGAGCCAGTGCTGATGGCATCGCTCCGTCTCTGGGAATCTCAAATCCTTCAGTGTGGATACGTGAGGACAGGCTGCCCAGCTCCCAGTTTAGCCAGTTCTGCACTGGTCCTGCAGGCAGGAACAGAACTGGCTGGGACCAGGGGCAGGTGAATGCCAGAGCATCTCCCGGTGAGGGGCTCCACGTTGGGGGAAGGTGCTGGGTGCCTCGGTACAGTCCATCCTGCTGCAATCCCAGGGCTGGGTTTTGATTCCCCCACTGTGGATGGGGAGCAGGTGGGTGCTGGTGGTGCTGTGGGTCGCTGGGGCAGCGTTGGCTGTCGGGGTGAGGGTCTGACTCGCTGCAGTGATGAATTGCTGGGTCTGACTGTTGGTATGATGGTTTTGCTGCTGTCCCAGGGCTGTGCAGAGGTTGCAGAGCTGCATCCCGGGCAGCATCTCCTGGATCCCTCCCATGGGGTCACATCCAGTCTTGGTGAAAGTCACTATTGCCCCCCCAGTCCCTGCTCCCATGGGCTCCAGCTGCTCTTGGCTTTCAGCTGCATCAGCAAGAGCCAAGTTCACTGCTCTAAAAGCCTGGTTCAAAACACACTGCCCTTTCCCTCCCTAGGCTGGATGTGATGGCCCATGCAGAGGTGACATCCAAAGGCTGAGTGCTCTGCCATGGGTGGTGGGGACAGGACTTCCCAAACTCCCCCTTGGTGATGCAGCGGTGCTTGCAAAGAGGTTTCCTCATTGCACACATGGTCCTTCTTCAAACCTGGCCAGTGCTGCCCTGTGAGGCCACCCAAACCCAGCAGCAGCAGCTGGGGCGGTTTATTGTTGCTGTGAAATAGTGGCCGATGATTACAGTGTTAATCAGGCGCTTTATGGCCTTCTACCCAGCTACATACGTGAAATATTTTGCCTCCCGTATTTTTCTGCTGCTCATCCAGCTGCTCAGCTTCAGCCGTAGGGCCAGCCAGCAGCCTCCCGCAGGAGCTGACCATCCCCATCGCTTTGGGTGGCTCGTCCCCAGGCTGGCATCCCCCCTGAGAGCAACAGGGTCCTGGGGTGAGCGTGCGCCAGCCCCAGATGGGTTTGGGGAGAAGAGGGAGAGAGGAGGGCAAGAGAAATGAGGGAAGGGTCTCAGTCCTGCCTGTGAACCTCTGGGAAGGACTCAGATCTGGGAGACAGTCAGAGGTACAGCGTTGGCAGGAGGGAAATGGACTTTGTGTGTGGTTGTCACCTCCTGTCCCCCAGGTGTCTAATGCAGTTCCCAGCGTGCTGCCTCCAAGCATCGGTCCCTGCTGCTCCATCCTCTGATCCGTGCTGCTCCATCCTCTGCCGAAACAGCTCCCGGAGCTCCTGAGGCTGCGACAAGGTGCTCTTCCCATTAATCACCCCCTCCTGTCCCCGTCTGCCTGGGAATTAAACTTATTTGTCACTGCTGCCCTGGTCCCACCGCCCCTCTCCCAGCGTGCTCGTCTCGCAGGGCTGGCTGCTCATGGCAGCCCCATGACCCATGTGTCCCCGTGTCCATCCTGAATCCCTCTGCTTAAAAACACCCTGGGGGCATGCACAGAACTCTTTCTTCTGGCCCTCACCTCTTCAGCTCCATCACAAGTTGGTACCCCCTGGAACCAGCCACCTTCAGAGGCAGCCCCTGAGCCCAGCACACCGGTGCTGAGCGAGGCTGAGCTGTCCCCTTTGCTCCACCAAAACCCCTGGGGAGATGCCAGCGAGCCTCTTGTGTCTTTTCTTTCCCAGGGCTGAAGTGGCAATTTGGCCCAAGTTATTCTGCAGCCCGACCCTGAGCGTCTCAGCCCCCAAACCCCCCCAAAACCTCGGCCGGGATCGCCCCTCGCCAAATAACCGGTTCGTACCCAACCTCTTCCATCCCCTGAGCTGCAATTCCTCGACACGCTCGCTCACACCCGCTCTGCTGGCGCCGCTCTCCAGCTTCCAGCACAGCCCCTGGGACCGTTCCCCCGGCAGCGAGCGAGAGCAGCTCGTTAATTAGCCTCCCGTTCCTCCCGAGCATCCCCTGCAATAACACACAGCTCCTGCCTTTTAACTACCTACAAGTAATCACTCGGGCTCCAATAAAAAGGGAAGGAACAAGCCCCTGGTCGTGTTGTTAGCAATAATTTTCCTGGCTGTTAACCTGCTCCCGTACTCGGAATTTTTCCCTGCGAAGCCCCAGATGTGGTGGGGAAGGACGGGAGCCAAGCACGGCTCCGATCCTGCCGCTGACTCGCTACCAGGTGCCCATAGCCATGCATTTCCCATTTTTTTTTATTCCTCCCATGCATTTTACCCACCCCACCTGCTGATTTTAAGGGCACGGAGGATGCACGCACATGGGTCTGTGCAAGAGAGGTTTCCCATGGCCGGGCGCTTAGCTGAGGCTGCACATTTCTATGAAAAAAAAGATGGAAAATGGGAATGACTGTGATTGAGATTTTTTGCGTTAGTCCTAGAACTCGGGAAGGCGTCGCTGCACCTAAACATCTTATAGCACAGGGAAAATAGAGTCCTGTCTGAGACGTCAGCCTGTTCCCGAGCAGCCGGCTGTTTTCTTCTCTTGTTGCCCGTAAATCCCCGACACGCTTAAAGCCTCTCTCCTGATAGGGAGCCTAACGCCTGAGCCCTGAATAAACCTGCTGAAACTCTCCGGCTTAGCATGCCCGATGTAATGTTCTTAGCCAGCCTCATTGCGGCAAATCTCCATATTTCTCTGGGATAAACACTCACCTCTCCTCCCTCTGTCTTCTGCTTTATGACCGATTTTCCACCGCAGGCATGATGCCGGGCTGTAAGTGCTGGAGGGATGCTGAAGCCACTGAAAAAGTTGTTGTTTTGCCATACCTCTGCTCTTGCAGGGGGGTTGCACACCCAGCGTGGTTTGCAAACAGCTTGTTCTTTAACGGGAGAGGGTTTTGCAAAGGAAGAAAGTGGGGGAACACCCTGAGCACCTTTCAGCTGGGCTGGTCCCGGCCGGCGCTGGGGACGGGAGGATGCAGGCAGTGAGCGCCGGCTGCTGAGATCGCAGCACCACGGACACGGCGATGCTGAGCCAAGGAGCAGGATCTCCTGGGCATCGTCAGCAGCGATGGGTGGTGGTGTGGAAGGCTGTCCTGGGTGGGCTGCCCTCCTCCGAGGTTCATACCAAGGGTTTGGGGTCACTTGTGCTGGCTCAGGCAGGGCTGCTCGGTGTTACATTAATTCACCTGCGCTGCTGCTGCTGCCTTTGAGTTCCAGATGCAAACGGAGCTGAAATCCCCACCCTGGCCCCACACCACTGCTTTTCCCCAAGCTGCTACCGGTGCAGAAAACCAAACAGGACTCAAACTATGCACGACAGAGAGAAGGCTGCATGGAAGCAGCACCAAGCTAAGAAAGCTCAGCGCCATCCCAGCCTTGAAAACAGCTGGAGCCGTGCTGTGAAACAAGGTGTGTTGGGGCAGGGTGTGTTTGAGGCTGTTTCAGCAGCCCGGGGAAGTCCCAGGATTGCTGCTGGGCTGGTGCAGTGGTACCAGGAGCAAGCAGTGGGTCTCCCTCCTGCTGCACAGGGGCTTGTGCTGCTGCATCGCTGCGAAAGCGGTGGTTGGAGCTGTGGCCACGGACTGGGGAGCTGGTGGGAGGAGGAGAGAGACAGGCAGGGATTGCTCCTGAAGCTCAAAAAAAGTGAGGTTGTAGATCAGCAGAATTGGCGAGGGACAGGCCATAAAGCAAAAATAAAAAGGTATTATAATTTATGATGCACAGTAAAAATATCCTGGGAACTGGGTTATGAAGAAGAATTCATTCTCTCGCCAACTCTGCGTAACTTTAAAGATGATGAATGACATTATGATTCTTCCTTGTATGTGAGAGCTGGAAAATTCACTCTACATGGAGCTCTGGCCTCATCCCTCCGTGCTCCTCCTGCTCCTACTCTGGGGGTGCTGTGCCTGGTGTGCCACAGCAGAGCAGGCGTCTGCCCCCCGCGATGCACTGAGTTGTGCGTGGTCTCAGCGTTGTGTGTGTGTGTTATAGGGCTGCGGCCGGGACTCCTACCAGCAGTATTGGGGGGGACATCCCCAGGCACAGATGCTCCTGCCCTCTGGAGCGGCTGCTGTTGTCCTTGGCGTGGTGCATGGGGCGTCTGAGGGTCTCAGATGTCCTCAGATCGGAGGATCTGGATCACCATCCTGTGCAGGGTGCATGTTTGGGGTGGGTGGGAGAAATTCCCTGTATCACGTAGAGTTGTGGGGGCTTTGAACCCAGCCCCTGATCCAGGAGAGGAGGGCGAGGACCGCTGGGTGATGGAGCCAGGGCTGTGACCCCTCGCCTGGCCCCGATGGCAGCAGGAGGAGTTGGCCTCTACCCACCTGAAAGCTGCTGAATGTAAATGTGGATTAGTTGTTCACAAGGTGGATTTAAAGAGTTAGGAGAGGAGAACGGAACCAAAACTTTATTTAAACCATCACAGGCAGCCTTGGCATCTCTCCCCTCCCCTCCGCACACCGCCAGCCCCTTGGATTTCTCCTTTGATAGGAGCCCTTGATGCCTCCGAGCCTCCAGGCACCCAATAAAAGCCTTTAATTACCCACTGCCAGGCACCGCAGCGCTGCTGACAGCGGGACCTGCCTTCTGCCCACACCGGGGGAAGGAAGAGCTCCCTGCACAAGGAGCCGTTCCCATTTCATGTGCAGAACCATCAGCCGCTCCTCGGCTGCTCCCGAGCTGTGGGCAGAGCCCCTGCTCAGCCCTTGCGCCTCCAGGTTGTGTTTTCCAGGGAGTGGTTTCCCTCTGCTTGTTGTCTCCCATCTCTTGGGCATTTTCTTGTCCTTAAAGGATGTGGCTGAAGCACAGCAGCTCCTGCGAGCTCCTTGTATGGCTCAGGAATGTGCTCTGCAGCCTTCCCCAACTGCGGGTGGCTCTTTGGGGGGGGTTTTGAGGTACCAAAGGTGGTGCTCTCTGCACAGCGATGGATGCTGGAGCTCTCTCCCGGTGCTGTCTGCTCTGGCACAACACCACTGCATGGCGTTTGCCGGCTGGCCGTGCAGCAATGCCTCCTGCTGACGGGTGGGCATCCCCACAGGTAAAAAAAAAGTGGGTGAGATGGAGCCTGCACCCCCCAGCTGCATCACCCCGAGCTCTCTCGCTGCCCCAGCATAGGGAAGGGCAGCTTGCTTGTGCCTGGTGATGCAAGCACAAAGGGGACTCCCTTCTTTCACCAAAAATTCGAATTCGAAGATAACGAATGTCGTTTTTATCGCTCCAGCTGAGTGCTGCAAAGGTCAGGAGCTGTCAGCTGCCAGCCGGCCGATCCGGCCGCTTGGGGTTGTTGGCACCTGGAAATTTCCAGCCTTTCCCGAGCCCTTCAGCAAGGCAGCCTGGGAATACCTCCTGGTGCTCCAGCTCAGTCCTCACCCAGGACGTGTCCCCGGCCCCGCAGGGCAGAGCGGGGCTGGGGGCGAAGGCACTTGCTCCGAGCAGCAAATCCTCGTGGGGACTAACAAACCCTGCTGCTTCCAGGCACCCTGGTGTCTCCCGGATCCCCTTCTCTGCTCATGCAAAACCTATTAAGCATGGAAGAGCCTCGAGTATTCCCCAACTGAGTCATTAACCAGGTCCTGGTAACAGGTGTTCCTTTAAAAAGGCCTCTGAAGCTTTTAGAAACAAGGGGAGCGGGAGTGCTTGGCTTTAATCATACACCAAA
>NW_010111186.1:13977-14587 GCF_000699245.1 Pterocles gutturalis
GAACCTTGCCTCATCCGAAAAAACCTCACAGCACGGCGGGGAGGTGTGAGCTCCGTTCCCAGCTTCAGCGGGACGGCGTGCCCAGCCAGCGCCCTGCCTTCCCCACTTGTAATTTCTTCATTTAGTTTTGGAATATTTTATTACTCCCGGCTCTCATCTGCTTTTTGTTCAGCATGGTGCTCCTTCTTCCCTCCTCCCTTCTCGCTCCAATTAAATTACGTGCTGCATCCCATCGCTTTCGCCCAGAGATGCTCCACCTTCTGTTCTGCTGTCTCCTCCGTGTGATGCCGGCCAGCACGGCGTGCCTGGGGCTGGGGGGAGAAAAAGGGGCTGTGTCGCACCCTCCAGGCCACGGTACCCCATGGCGATGCCCTTCTCTTAGGTGTTTAAAACCATGAGGGTCCTGGTGGCATCTCCTGCATCCGGAGCCCTGCACCTCGAGGTGCCTTCACCCACCAGCCCGAGCACTGGGTGAGTCAGCCCTGCCGTGGGAGGACCGTGGGATGTCTGAAAGCAGAATTGGGGTTTTTTTTTTTTTCAGAGTTGTATCAGAGAATTTGCTCCTTTCTCTGCAGGTCTCCTCTAAAAACGTCTTTATTTCCAAGCAAGG
>NW_010111186.1:14608-15279 GCF_000699245.1 Pterocles gutturalis
GCCACCCCTCCTGCTGCCTGGCTCTGCCGTCCCTGCCCCAGGGTTTTTTGTGCCTTTTGTCCATCTGTCGCACAGAGGATGCTGCTGGGGACAGCCAGTGACGCTGCTGTGGCTGCGAACTCAGCTGTTGATCAAACACTCACTCTTTTTACCATCCTTCCATAAGGACTCGGCCCGCTGAGCAGGAGGGACTGATGCGGGGTGCCAGCTCCAGCTGCTCGTCCTGGCAATGACCAAAGCATCTGGGACCTGGGGGAAAAATTTAGGAGCAGCAGGTGAAGAGGGGAGGGGGTGGCTCGGGCAGGAGGGGTGGATTTGGGGCAGTTTGTGCCGCTTCAAGGAGGTGGTGGAATGTGTATTTGGGGCTGTACTGGGCAGTATCAGCTGTATTCACCATCTCCCACTAGACAGGAGCCCATCCCCGAGGAGTCAGGGCTGGGCTCTGCAAAGGGGCTGGATGATGCCCCCGTGCCACCCTCCTGTCCCCTGCACCCACCCGTGTGGAGGTGGCCCTGCTGCTCCCCATCTCCACCATGTTTCCATCTCACTCCTTTGCTTCCATGTCCATTGATTCATCGCTGGCTCCTGGCCCCACTCCTCCAGCTGCCAAGAGCTCAATGTTTCCATGCAGCCGCTGCCGGAGGACCCCAGTGAGTACCCCTGCAGCCCCC
>NW_010111186.1:15324-19807 GCF_000699245.1 Pterocles gutturalis
AGCCCTTGGGGGTGGTTTAAGAGCCCTGAGGCTGCGTTTGCCCAGAAGTTATTAAGAAGTTGCCCAAACCCACCCACCCCTGCAGCACATAGTAACTCTGGGGGTCCCTTCCCAGGGACTGGGGGCTCTGGAATCGATGGTTAAGATGAGGAGCAGCCGAGGGAGGTGGCAGGGAGAGGATGCTGCGATGCTCCAGCTTGTTTTGGAAAGAGCTCCTTGCAGCAGCAAAGGGGCGGCAGCTACTTTTCTGCAGAGAAAAATTGAGAATTTTCTTGGTTTTTTTATTAACTTGAATTTTAGCTGAAGAAATGAGAGGAGCAAAGACACTAAGGGTGTCTGTCAGCCGAGCGCACACCCGTTCCTGCCTCCCCATGGTTCCCAGCCACGGAGATTTGAGCGCCTGACTTCATTCTGTTGCCACCAATAAAAAACACGTCGAAGGGGAATTGTGGGGCGGAGGGAGGGAGGGAAGAGAAGCATCACGAGCTGGGAACTAGTGCTGAAGTGGAGGGTGGGGACCAGTCCCATCGGTAATGGTTAGAGACGGAGTGAGTAACAAACAGGGGAGGTGGATATTTGGCAAGATAAATGGTGCACAGAAAATATGCTTCTTGAAAACTTTGTGGGGATAAAGATGATTTAAGGAGATGCCTTCAAGATGAAAATCATATCTATTCAAGAACAACTCCTTACAAGTGTTATTAACAGTACCCAGGATTGTTATGCTGGGAAGGACTTTAAAATATTCTGTTTGCTTTTCGCTGCTGGTGCTGCCTGGTTTAATTTCGCAGTGTGCTCAGCTGAAGAGCGTGATGATGCCTGAGCCGGTTGGTGAGACAGCAGGATCGTGCAAGCCCAGGTTTCCCTGAATCTAGCTCCTTGGCATCCTCAGGGACGTGGTTTTGGGGTGCAGATGCTTTTTCCACCCTGTGCTCCAGCCACGAGCATCCCCTGCACCCCGAGCCGCCCGTGCACGGTGATGCTGAGGGTGGGTGGACGCAGTGGGTGCTTTGCTGGGTTGATCCCGGTGCTGCTGGGCCCACTGCATCCCAGAACGGGGCCAGGCTGGGGTGAGACATCCCCGAAAGCCTCCGTGCACTGGTGCCTTCCCCGTGGGAAGCCAGGCTTTGAGTGCGGGATGAAAGGCTCCGCCGGCATCACAGCCCTCCTCCCGGGGTGTTTAATTACAGGCTCTGATCCACTTCTCTCCTCATCCACTCTTCGCCAACATCAAGGCGCTGCTCAGCCGGCTCTCCAGGCAGGATCTGGGGCTCCATCGCTGCGGTTCCTCCCTGCGAGCAACTTGGCAACAGGGAACACCGGGCTGTCCCCAGTTTCTTCTCCTTCCCCCCAGCCCAGCAGCAGGGATAACCACCTCCACCGCCCCGTTCGCAGCTCCAGCCTCGGCCACAGCCCCTTCTCACGGCTGGGAGAGAGCAGGGGGGTCAGAGGGATGGGCTGAGGTTGAGTTTTGCTCAACAATCCTGCTCGCTTGTCCTTGTCCTTGCTTGTCACCAGCCTTCCCCCTCTGCCTCCCTCTCCACTGCTCAGCATCCCGCAGAGCCTCTCCTCCCCACCACCCCAAACCTCTCCATCCCTGACACCCCTTCCTCCTTACTGTGCAGCCAGGGGACAGATCACACCTTTCCCCTCCTGCACTTTTGAAAATTGTGATCATTTCTCCCATCTCTCTTCTCCCAGCCGCTCAGCCCCGCCGCTCTCCATCCCCGCCCGCGGGTCTCGCCGTGAGCCCCCCCCCATCACTCCTGTTGCTCTCTCCGGGCTCGTTCCCAGCGCTTGACATCTTTCAGCTGCCTGAAGATTCATTTTCACTGCCTGGCCTGCCGGTAACGCTGGGAAAAGGGGGATCGTGGCTGTATTTTAAGCTGACTGGTTTGAAAGCTGTGAAAGCAGAACTGAGAATTTAATGGCACGTTAAATATATGGCTGAATGCTAGGTCCAATTCTGATTTCAAAGCAAATATGGGCTTGGGAATTAAGGACGACGATGAGTTTCACTACAAGGTAAATAAAAATTAACGGATGGTGATATAAACATACCTGTGTATGAAAAGCGGGCGTGTGTTTTTTGAAATACACTCAATTAGAGAAGCGAGAGTTGGGGGTGATTTTTAATAAAAGCTTCATAAACATGGCAAAATTTCGAGGACTTAAAACCAATAAAAACACCCCCAGCTCCACTATCTAACTCCAGATGCTTATGACTGTTTAGTGATCCTTGCATAAAATTAAAGCACCGCCACAAATTAAACCGGTTGCTTTTGCTCCCCCTTGTCCCTGATCTCTGCAGGCTGCTCCCTGCCTGGGAGCGAGGAGGTGACAAGGGGACACCAGGATGTCCCTGGGGACGATGCCTGGCTCGCTGTGGGATGGAGAAGTGGCTCAAGCTGGGAAATGTGTTGGGAGTGGAGTAATTACAGGAATTAATTAGGCAGGGCTGTCCCTCGGATGCAAGTCCCTGGGTGCGGGTGCATCACCCCGATGATGCTCTCGTGGGGTCTGTTTATACCGGAGGGTGTTTGGAGCAAGGACTGGAGCTTTCCAGCCCTGTGCTGGGCTGGAGCGTTGGTGTTGCTGTAGCACAAATATGTGAAATAATAAAAATGAGCTAAACCAGCTTTTTACCAGCTCTGTTTGCACTTTGCATGTGCAGCACTTCTGGAAACCTGCTTCTGGGTTGGGTACTGAGGGTGATGAGTCCCAGCTCTGGCTCTCCAGCAAGGAGGGCTGGGGGCTGGTGGGGTCTGGCCGGGCTCAGGCTCTTTCTGCTGCTCATTTCAGTCCAGAAAAACATCCCTCAAATGCGGCAGGAGAGAGAAAAAGAAAACAAGAGAAAAAAGCTCCTGCTTCAGGGAACCTTCGCCTCTGATTGTTACCAAACTCCTTGCAAACGTGAAACAACAAAGAATTGAAAAGTGGAGATAATTAAGGCTGTAATTGTACACACACAACTGCTTAATTAAGCTTTTCCTCTTTAAACCTGACAGAATCTGCTTACAAGGTGTGAGCGGGAGGGGAGGCTGCCCATATGCTGGGCCATCTGCCCGCCAGCGGGGGAGGCGAGACAGCCCCATCGCGCAGCCTGAGGAGGAGGAGGATGGTACCCAAGAGCCGGGGAAAAGAGCATCCCGGCCCCGAATCCGGCAACGTGCCGGTGGCCATCCATCGGTCCTACGCCTGTGCCTGCCTGGGATGGCACTGGCAGGTTCTCATCACTTTTTTGCTGCTGGAAAGCATGGAGCCATGCCAGCTTCGAGCTCTTCTTCATCTTTTCCCCCCTGCAGCATCCTCCTTCATGGGATGCGGGGGATGAGGACACACAGGCAGCAAAGATGAGTAAGTGAAAGAAAAACGGGGGGGCGGGGGCACCTGACCCAAACTCCAGCTTTCTGAGATTGAAATTAAAGTCATCATGCTCTTAGGAACACGACTCAGAGTTTATGAACATGTTATTTATATTGATTTATCCCCGCAGCCCTCAAGACTTCTTGAAAATAATTAGGGTTGACATTGCCAACGCTAGAGCTAAATGTTGATACCATATAATGAAAATTGCATGCCTCGGCTCTGCCTGGCAAACTCGACGCGTTAAAGCAAATCCTGACATCTGCAGATCGCACCCTGCCCGGCTCTGAATCAGCCGTCCCATGGTGGCACCCAGCAGGACACATGGACATGGGACAGGGCACCTCAACCCCCGACCGGCGTCTCCTGCTGCCTTCAACCCTGCTCGGCCGCAGGAGCTGGTTTTCCCAGGGGCTGCGACATCCCATCGCCTCCATCCCAGCTCCAGCACTGGGATAACCCCACTGCTTGTTGCATCCCACATCCCCATGGGGACGTGCAGCCCAGCCCTTCGCCCCGTGGCTGCGCTGCCTGGGCAGACATCTCCATCAAGTGCCGCCGCTTTTTCTTTGCAATATAGTCGTTTTATTAAATTTTTTTTCCTTAACACAGCTTGTAACTAGATAGGACACGTGTACCCGGACTAGGAAGGTATATTATGGCCTCGCCTGGGGCTAGGATACATGGCTCCGGATTTAGCACCTGTGTTCTCCCCTATTAGGGCAATATTGGCGTGAGCTGCTGGGGAAGTGGCTCCCTGGGGACAGCCCATCTCCTCCAGCGATGGACAGGGACGGAGCTGTTCTTCCTAACGCCCTCCCTTGAGCTACTCAGTTACTTTTAGCTAAAACCCCATCAGCTTGGGGATCTTGCTTTCTTTCCCCATCCCTCTTAGCCATGGGCATCGTGCCATAAATCAGTTTCTAGGGAGGGGACACACCAGCTCGTGCTTTGGGGTGTCACATCTCACTGTCCCCTCCATCCTGGGCTGATGGTAGAGGTGAGAAAGCAGCTTTGGGATCACTGGGGTGGCCACAATGAGCTATACATGGGGGGACAGAGATTCCAGACCAGGCACAAGGCTGAGCTGTGCCCTGCCCGCTGCTAATCCCCAAAT
>NW_010111187.1:0-482 GCF_000699245.1 Pterocles gutturalis
AAATGAAATAGGGAAATCTACTCCTATATTAAACTCAGAGAACATATATTTATATTTAATTATTTTTCTTAGCTTGTCTTCAGTGCCAGTGATCTGTTTTAATGAAATAGCAGGCAATTTACTTTAATATCATACATAAATGCCCATTTGTTTACTGGACACATTACTGAGATAAAAAACATTTTCCATTGTTTTATTTTCCATTGTCACTCACAGTGAACAGGAGAAGCTTCCCCAACAAAAACACGATACAAATACACAGACATTGGACTAGGAGTGAATGCCTACAACCAGGAGGGTATTGACATGAACTTTTGGAGGGGAATTGGAAAAGGAATTGAGAAACCTAAAATACTTTCTAACCTTTAAGTAAAACTCCTCCCAAGAATGCACAACACTTCATGTGATCAGTTAAAAGACAGTGTCCTGAAGTTCCTATAATGCATATAATGTAAAAAAGAAAAGAAAATAAAACCAAACCA
>NW_010111188.1:0-1200 GCF_000699245.1 Pterocles gutturalis
AAAACAAAACAAAAAACCCCCAAAACAAATAAAAATAAAATAAAATTTAAAAAAAATCGCTGTTGTCCCAAGTGGATTCAAGTTTCTGGGTTTTATTTTTGTCTTCTCGAGGAATCTAAAGTCAGCCCAAAACTCCAGGTGGGGCGGGGGGACGGGGAGAGGAGGTACAGCAGGTATAGCAAGGTGCCCTGCAAAAGCAGAGAGAGACAATCCCAGGTGAGGAGCAGGAGCCACAGCCACCCCATCCCACCCCATCCCACCCTCCTGGCACAGGACTGAAGCCCAGACTGGGTAAATCAAATATGAACAACGCAGGCTTACCTTAGAGAGAAGTCAGCAAGCACGCCCAGCGGGTCAATCAGAAGGATGCTCCGGGCAAGATCTGTTCACTTCAAACCATGAATCTATACAGCTGCAGAGAGGAGAGTGTGTTGCTCTTGTGCCACCAAGCCTGGGGACATCCCCATCTGTCCCCCTGCCCCTTGCCCGGCTGTGTCCCCTCACAGGCAGCGGTACCTTTTGTGATAAATGCAGAGGCAGGGCAGCCTGGCTATCGTATCCCCCTGCAGCAGCTCCTCCAGGCAGATAACACACTCGCCGGCGTCCTTGGTCAGCACGTCATCTGGGAGGGGAGGAGAGGGAGGCGGTGAGACGCAGGCCATCGTGGTGTCCCCCTTCCTGGGATGAAGGGGACCTCCGTGGAGGCACCCAGGACGGGGCAGCCGAATGACAGCACCACCACCAAACGCTGGCAGGAGGCTCAGGTGGAGGCACAGGGATAGATGGGGCTGGGATGGCTGCAGCAAACACAACCCCTACCCCTGGCTTCCAAAAAAGCACCATTGAGGAGGGGGAGGAGAGAGGATGGGAGATGCAGGAGCTCGCAGAGCCTGGGCTCAGCCTGGTAAGGAGGGGAGGAAGGCAACAACCCTCCGGAGGGGCAGCCCAGGAGGACACGTCCCCGATGCTGGCCAGGCAGGACGCACAGTCAGGACGGCTCCCTCCGGCACGGCACACCGTGGTGAGCAATACAGGGAGGGGGCTGTGTGCCAAAGGGTCCCAAGGCAAAAGCAGCGGGGCAAAGCCGTGCCGGGGGAGCGGAGCAGAACAGGGACCACGAGCTGCACGGATCCACTGGAGCACAGCCCTCTTGGCAAGCCCAGCCAAGCCACCTGCCTGCACAGCCTGCGGCAAGTGTTT
>NW_010111188.1:1255-1496 GCF_000699245.1 Pterocles gutturalis
CCACACAGCCTGGCCGCCAGCCCTTACCGTTGTAGGAGAGGCGAGGTTTGCTCAGACACATGATAAAGTGCATTTCCATCTCGTCAGAAGCCACAGATTTGGAGCAAATGGGGCACTTGAAACCTGGAGGGAGAGCGGAGAGACAAGCCCTTAGCAAGGGGAGGAGAAGAGTCCATACCGCAACCTGGGGAGTCCCCGAGGCCATGGGGGGCCCAGCACCAGGAAGCCCCTCACCTGCCGC
>NW_010111188.1:1541-3700 GCF_000699245.1 Pterocles gutturalis
TCTTCCTGTGCCGGCTGCCAGCAGTGCCAGCGCAGGGGACAGCCACCCGACGGGGAACAGACGTCTGAGCCGGCACGCCGGTCGTCCCCGTGCCCGCCGCGCAGAGGGCACGGACAGCATGCCAAGGCAGTGCACACGTGGCCAGCAGCTGCTGCTGGGCCTTAAAGGGCGAGGAGCAGGCTGGGGCACGCAGCACCCCCGGGCTGGCAAGCACAGGGGCACGTCCCCGTTCCAGGACAGTGCGGTCCCTGCTGCCATAGCTCAGCCCCACACAGCTGAGCCAGAAAAGCTGCAGGGAAGGTTTTTCTGTAGGGCCACACCAGACGACAGATAGGCTGGAGCCACGAGCCCAAATTGCTGCTTTCAATTCAGCTTTTTGCAGGAGCGAGGTGGGCGCTCACTCCTCCGACACCAGCCAGCAGCCCCAGGAACAGGGGAACCCTGCAGGTTGATGTCCCAGCTTGACCCCAGCCCTGTCTTGTCACCTGGACCTGCCTGGTGACCTGCACTCTTGGGCAAAGCTGGCCGTGATGTTCAGACCTGTTCTGCACCCTTGCTTGGGCACGAGGATAACACACCAGTGCCACCACCTGCTCCACCCACGCAGACTGCTACGGCATCATCCATAGTGCCACCAAGCGAGGCTGCCCCAAACCCGAGTTTCCAAGCCCCAAATACCTGGGGATCAAATCCCCAACCAGCCCTGCATGTCACTGGTCCAGGACGCCCTGCCTTCCCATGGCAGCCAGCTCAAGGCCGGACGGTTTGTCACTGCCCAGCGCCGCTGGATTCAAGCCGATGTGGCTGAACGCACGCATGCCACCACCACCACCATGGGTTTGCACCAGAATATCGAGCAATTCCCTGCCTGCAGAGAGGGAGAGGGTAATTTAAGGACCTGTCTTCTAAAAGCAGATCAGGTTTGACTGCAGTGCTGCTTAAGAGCTTTCTTCATATATAATATGCAAAGGCTTCCCAGGAAAGAAGAGAAAAGGAATGTACACAAATTATCTAGGGATGAATCAGGTTCTTGTTTGCCACCACACAGATGTGGTGAGGGCATTTTTTTGCTTCTTGGAAAGGAGAAAGTATGGGTGGCTTTAACAGGAGGCAGCTCAGACCTCTGCCGTGCAAACAGCCAGGATAACTGCTCAGCACCTGAGCATCCTCTCGTTAGCAGCAGCGATAAATACAGATCACTTCCCAGCTCCCCAGATGAAAGCTAAGGACAGGGATGCAGACTTCAGCCCCTCTGGAGGGTGGTTATTCCCAGGAGGGCACAGCAGGGACAAACATAATGGATGGTGTCGAACCGGCTCTAAAGAGACCCACTAAAACAGAGAGCCTCGAGCCCAGGGGCCTCTCCGGTGGGGTGCCAGGCTGGCCTGCACTGTGCAAGGACACATCCCTTCCCCAGCCGGGCCAAGCCGCAGGGTCTCTGCTACAAGTCTGGCCCCGTCTGCACCAAGCCCCCGGCTGAAAGGGCAGTGCCAGCAGCCAAAGCCTTGCAGGGAGCAGCACCGATCTGCCTTCTCCTCTCTGGCCTAATTTTACTCCTGACCGATTTATACCTTGTGGCAGCAGTGCCCATTAGCTGAAATAGTTGGGTTTTTTCTCCTCCCAAGTGTTTACCCGCCTGGTGTATTTATAGAGCAGGCTCAGATAGCCTCCCAGCCTGCCTCTGCAAGACCCAACTAGCCTCCCCTTGCGAGACACCTTCCCTGTCCCCCGGCTCCCCTGGCAGCCTGCCCGTCCCTGTCCCCACCTGAACCGAACCTGCTTGAACAGGGACGCTCTGCCAGCACCGCAGGTGCCAGTCCCTATGGGGGAAGCGCTGGGGACTGGTCTCCAGCAGCAATGAGGGGAGCTGTGAAGGGCTCCCTTTGGAAAAAGGTGGTTTTGTCTGCGAACTTGGTGTTACGGCAAGGTATCTGAAGAGGTTAGGTACTGTCTCCTGTGCACCACGCGGGAAGACCTCGTTTTCTCTGGTCCCCCCTTTTTCTGTGTCAATATGTTATTTTAAACAGCTGCCCCAGATCTGCTGGCTCTGGCAGCACCCGAAGGGATCCTACAAGACGTGCAACCGGGGCAAAGGGAGAGCACTCCAGAGGAGACTGCCTGGCCCACGGCTGCCGGGGCAAAGCAGCAGGAGCCAGGGA
>NW_010111188.1:3720-11794 GCF_000699245.1 Pterocles gutturalis
GGTGAGCGGCTGTTGCCATATCTCCAGGCCTCTTTGCTAGCTGGGGTAGCTTTAGCACCTTTATAAATAGCCACCACGGACACCCGTCACGCTCCTTGGTGCTCCCTGGGCAACTGGCTGGGGGACAGGGACCCCAGTGCCACCGCAGCCTTGTGGCAAGGACATGGGGACACTGCGCAGGCACAGGGGCCCGGGCTCAAACCCCAGCACGTGTGCGGCGTGGTTCAGTCGCAGATGCTGGCTGCCGCACGGGTCTGGGGGCCGAGCCAAGCACAGAAGCACACACACTTTCCTGGCTCTGAGTTTTGCAAGATGGAGGCGAGGGGGGAACATAAAATCATGAAAATGCAGTTGCACAAATTCCTGGGCCTGAGCAGGAGGAAGGAGCCAGCGTGGAAAGGTCCCTGGGACAGGGGGCCACCCTGCACCCCAGCTGTCGGCACAAATTCTTGCCGTTGCAAGAGCAGCTGCTGGCATCCCCCTCCCCAGCAGGAACTGGCGCGTGGGGGGCAAGGGGAGACAGAGAGGGGGTCAGGCTCCGGGTCACCACTGGGGGAAGGTGGTGGATGCAAAAACCACTGAGGCCAGGGGACAGCCAGCACCTGACAGTGGTTGGCACTGAGCCCATCGTCTCGGAGCATCCCTCCATGATTCAGGCAGGCGCTGGGGCCCGGAGCCTGTCCCACAGATGAAAGGGCTGCTCCGCACATGGCCAGCCCCCTCTGGGCCAAGGTATTTTCCACGTTCCCCGAAATCCCCGTTAATTTATCCTGCCTAAGCTGCCAGCCGGAGCGATGCAGGAGATTACATTTTGACAGCTGCTCATGGAAAATTCAGCTCCCTCCCTCTGCCTCAAGCCCTTTCCGCCCTCCTCCCACATGCCTAAAAAAAAATGTGAGAGAGGAAGGGCCCAGCTATTCCTCCTCACTGGGCCTCCCACACCCACGGGGAGGCTCGGAGGCTCGGGGGATGCTCTGGGGAAAGGCCACGGATCCTTCCTCCCTCCCAAGGTGCCCGGGGCAGTTGGCAATGCTCCTGCCCGCGGCATGTTAACCCTGAAGCTGGCATCATCTCTGCAAACAGAGATGTGCAGGCAGGCACCAGCTCTTGCCAGGAGCAAGTGAGGAAGAGGAGGGTGCTGCGGGAAGCAGGCTGGCCTGGAAAGGCAGGTTCAGCTCCAGACCTGGACTCTTGTATCCTGCAGGAGACTTTGAGAAAGCCAAGGGCTTTCCAGGGCTGTGAGACACGTTGCCAGGTGATCTCATCTCTCCGATGGCTTGGTCTAGAAACCAGGAGCAAGCAGGGCTGGTGCTCTCCAGGGGCTACTGCCCTCTGAGTATTTTTAGGAAGGTTACACGGCTAATTTTAGAGAGCTGGGCAGAGCTGGGAACCTCTGAAAACCTCCACCAGGTCCTACACAAGCTGAAAAAGCCCCATGGCTAACCCTGATGGTGTGAAAGCACCACCACACAGGCTGCCGGCAGTTGGGCGGTGGCAGGAGGGTCAAGATAGATTTCCAACCCATCTGTAAACATCTCAAACACAGGCACTTCTGAAGCTGGGATAGGAAATTCCCACCACTTGTGTCTACAAGTGATGTCCACAGCAACTTGCACAGCTCGGGGAAGCCACGGAGCACTACAGCAGGGTCAACCACACCACATGCTGTGAGTAGAACCAGCTGCTCTCCTTGGGGACGGGTGAGACGGTGCCCACGGGAGCTGCAACCCCATCCCTGATGCCAGGGAAAGGCATATACCCATCCACGTTCACTTGCCAAACCCTCCGCTAGCTCCGTGTGCCTCTAGATGGACCACTGACAGGCTACAGTGCCACCAGGAGATGCAGCATTGTCCCAGTGGCAGGAGACCCTGGCTGTCACTAGATGGCCAAAACAGAGGGAGCCAGCAGCTTCACCACCTTGTAGCACCTCCAGCAACAGGAGGAAGATGCTGGTGGGGGACGACATGCCCTGAAGGCAGGGAGAAGCAGCAGCCCAGATGCAAGCAAGCGGGTGTAACCCCAGTAACCCACCTCAGAGCCAAGAGCATTCACTGAAGGGATCGCCAGCTGCCCAGGACCCTGCTACCACACTGGGATAAACCAGGAGCCCTGCGTGTGGGAGCAGCTACACAAACTCCCCAAAACACACCCGCCCCAGGAGGGGTCCCACCCCGGTGCCCAGCCACCCTGCAGGACACCCTGAGTACCAGGGAGCTCGGGGGTAAGCCCCAGGCTGCCCGGTGACCACAGGAGATCTGGAAACCTCAGCTGCACGGCCCATCTCTCTGTCTCCGTAGAGCATCCTGGGTTAGTGGCCAAGGGCACGGGCTTACACCAGGTGAGGATGTGGCTGAGCACAAGATAAATGCGGGGAATGTTTGCTCCAAGCACACAGGTGAAGCAGAGTCCTGGTACCTCCTTCTTGCTGAGCAAACCTTGAGCATCCCACCTCCTCCTGCAGCTTCCCCGACATTGACAGCTGAATCAGCACCAGGTGGAAGCTGGAAGAGATGGATCATCCTCAAAAAACCACAACACTAGCGACTGACATGGAGGGCAAGACTGAAAGACCATACATATGGGCCCAGTAGGTCAGTCTGAAGCAGAAACACGTGGGGTTGGGTAAGGAGAAAGGACACCACATCCCCCACTTCCCTTAACCCTGGTGGTCTCCAGCACAGCCACAGGATGGAAGGCATCACAGAGGAGTTGTCCTCCTTGCCAGCCAAGCGAGGAAACCTGCAGAGCCGAGATATTCAGCACTGACATCTCCTGGAAGATAAATTCCCTACTGGCTTAGAGCAGCCTCGTTGTTTGAAAGCGATGGCTGCAGGACAGTGTGCTGGAGATGGCATACAGGGTGCACAGAGCACTTGGGCACCCCGAGGACCTGGCAGCTGAGGACCTCCACAGGTGTCCTCTGAGAGCATCACCCACTGTGGAAGTGACACTACTGGCCTTTGAGTGACACAGCCGGCGATGCCACCTTGCACGGGGGACACCAAGGACCCTGCTCCCTCTGCCAGCAAAGCCAGGCGCCCAGCAGGATCAGGCCCAGACCCACTTCCCCTTGCAGAAGGAAATGGCATCAGCTGCATGGGCAGATGGAGGAGCTGGAGCCCAACACAGCCCCGCCTGTCCTGGCAGGACACAAGGCACCACATGAACACCACGACGGTGCTCGGCTATTGTGCAGCACAAGGGCTGACACGAGCGGGGACACGTAGGCAGGAAGGAGTAAAGCAGTTAAGTGGCCTCATTTACCAGCTCCAAAAAAGAACCGTATGAGAGTCCTTCCTCCCGATTCAAGGCTGCAGGGAGGTGGGGAAAGCATAAAGGATGGGTCCAGGGTGGAAACAAGACATCCCACCTTCCTGGGGGTGGAAGGGAGGTAGGGCTGGGGGACGGCAGCAGGCCAGCCCTGGACGACAAGGCAGGCAGTGGGGACACAGCTGGGCCAGGATGTCCCTGGATGGCAGCACTGGGAGAGAAACTCTACGATGCAGGTTGCTGCCTCAGCACAGGGACACTCCTGCTCCATCCCACCGTTTCCTTGCGGATCAAATCAGTTTGGCTGGCTGAGCCAGGAGAAAATAAATTCTTGTAATGTGAAGCAGCACCCCAAAAAGAACCTGCTCCTGTGCAAGGTCTAAGAAAAGCCACCCCTGGTTCATGGTGGCTCCTGGCAGAACCCCCACACTGCAAGTGTTTGCTGTCAGGGTGGCCACACACCAGCCAAGGGTGGCAGGGATGTGCCACGGGCCATGAAGCTGGCCAAGGCCAACACTGCTGTAACGCTCAAGGCAGCAGGCTTTGAAGACTCCTCTGCCTGCTGCCACCCAGCTCAAGCCGTGAAGAGGAGATGCAGCAGCAAGGAAAAGGCACGGTGCTTGGGATGGGAGGCGGAGAACCCACGAGGGCCTGCAGCATGCAGGAGGGGCTGGGTGGCATCATGGCGCAGCAGCCCAGGGCTGGATTGCTGCAAGTCATGAGGCAGAGATTTTTTTTTTAGCTAGCTGGTTTCTTATGGGGGCGGTGGGGGAGGACAGGAAGAAGCAGAACAGATTGCAATACTGGGTCTGAGGGAAGCCGGAAAGTTGGGAAGGGGTAGGAGTCATGAGAAAGGGAGCCCCACAAGGACATTTGCTCCAGAACACCCAAAGCCACCAAACCTCAGCGGACATGCACACCAAAGTCCTACAAAACAACTCCAGCACAGCCTATGGACACAGAAAAGCGGGAGGGCAAAGAAGCCTGGCTGTATGGTCACAGGACATCCAGAGACACCCTCCTTGCATACACATCTTCAGGGAAGACATGCAAACAGCCTCTGCACCCCAAGCATCCCCCCTGCCTGTTGCTGTTTGAACATTGCCCCTTTCACAGCTGCAGTTGCAAATTTTGAACAAAAGTACCTACGCTACAGGTAGAGAGCATCTCCCTCCTATAGCCCAGGCTGTGCTGCAGGACCAGTTCTCCCAGACCTGGATGAGAAAGACAACCTCCCAGGGTCACCCTGTCCTCCAGCTAGTCGTAGCTTACTGCAGAAACACTCCCCCAGCTGCTGGGAACAGGCTTCCTAAGGAAGAGTGTGTAGCCCAAAGCTAATTTTAGCATTCCGGAAAACAGCAAAGTTAAGCATGGGGGTCCTAGGTGCCAGCCCAGCAAAGGTATTAACACCCTAGACTTCTGCTGTTGGGCTTCAAGGCTTGAATTTACCGAGTTACAAGACCATTCAGGGCTCCTGCTAGTCACAAAACCAGCCTGGGGCCATCTCATGGCACTGAAGAACTGCAGGGATGCCTTGGAGCTGTCTCCCCACCTCTCAAGGATGCTTGGGGTTTCAAATTCACCACCCAGAGAGAAGAGGGATCCTGCAGGCATGCCTGAGAACTTCCAAAAGGTTTGCCTGCATGCCTGCTCTTCTCCTCCCCGATATTTCTCGTGCAAAAGAGGAAGCCCAACCGCAAGCCCTGCTGAGGGCAGCAAGCATCCGCAAGATGCATAGAGCCAGCAGGGCAACGCAGGGAGGACTCAGGTGCTGAAATGAAGGAGCACAAGGGATCCTCCAGCAGCACAGTGGGCTGCAGCGACTCGGAAATGGGAGCAGAAAGGGAGAGAGTTGGACATTTTGGCTTGGCAGGGCTGGGAGGGAGCAGCGAGGCAACGTCACTCGAGGAGCGGGGGTGAGTCACTTCTGACTAAGCCATCCGTTGGGGAGGCACCCACGGAGTCCCCGCTGCCGGGCTCCAGCCGCCGCCGTGCTGCCAGAGGGACTCCTGCTTTCGGAAAGGCTTGAGCGCAAATGCCTGACCTGAGCCACTCCCAAACGCAAACAGATCCAACACCGTGGGGTGAAACGGCAGTTCCCTGGTTACCTCCCTCCTGACCCTCAGGTTTTTCCAAAGCAAAAACTCCTGCCTTGCTGTTGCTGCAGCTCCATCACACCTCAGCTGATGACCCTGGGAGGATGAGGGGACACTCCAGAGACACATGATGACATGCCCCGGCTTTGCGATGCTGGCAGAGGGAGCAGAGCCCAGTGTTGATGACACCCACAGACCAGCTCCTGCTGGGAAGCGATCCCATACAGCTCCTGAGCTGCTGCTTCCCTGGGCATCCCACAGCAGCGCCGCATGTACAGAGTGGTGGAGGGTCTCCTGTGGCACTCTGTGCCCGGGCCATGGGACACCCCGTGCAGGTGGCAGGAGTTAACGGGGGTATGAGCCCCCCAGCCCCTGGGGTGCATGGGAAGGATGGAGCACTGCTTTTCAGGGTAGAGAAAGGGCAGGTTTTATGTAGCGGGAAGCAAACAGAGCACAAAAGGCACGCAGCGCTATGCCCACGGGCAGTGCATGGCTGTGAAATGCTTATGGGTGGTTAACACTGGTTGTTTCTGCAGGAAGAAAGACACCCCTGGAAAACAATCCTAGGGAAAAGTAGACTGCAGGGCAAGCCCTAACCTCACCTGCCCTCAGCTCTTTGCACGGTAGGAAGAAATGCACGGCAGAGAGCATCTGCCCACGCCCCAGGAGCATCTGCAACTGCCAAGCGATGCCCAGTGAATGCCCCAGGCTACCAGGACAGCAGGAAAGGAAAAAGCAGGGTGCAGACCTGCAGGATGATCACATACCTTTGCTGTGCACGACATGGGAGGGAGCTGCCCAGCCAGGCAGCATGAGCTCCCATTCTCCAGGTAGAGGCTGGGGATTTGGGAGATACCCCTGTGCCGGGGATGGGGCCACAGCGCACGACTCGCTGCCCCATGTGTTTCCCGGCTGCCTTTGCAGCATGGAGGCGGCTGGCAGACAGAGCTGGCTTTCTGCAGCTCCGGCAGCCAAACCTCCGAAACACAGGCACCAGGCACGACATCTCGGAGGAACGAACCCCTCGGCAAGCGGCAGGGTCTGCCCATGCCAGATCCTGCTAGAGGAGCAGGAGGGGCTGCACACCGTGCCACAGGCAGGAACAACCCTGTCCCACTGTCTGACCTTCTCTGCTCCTGTCTCCCCTTCACTTCAACATGTGCCACCCTCCAACACAGGAAGGGCCGAGCTGTCTCACAGCCAGCAGCGGCTGAAAGCAGGAGTGGAATAGTGAGGCTGCAGATGACAAAAATCCCAGATGTGGGGTTTCAAGCTCTTTTCCCTCAGAGAAAGGAAAAACACCGAGGCAACACCCCAAGGAGGATAGCGTACCCCCACTTCCAGAGCTGGGCAGGGCCAACTTGGGAAGCAGAGTTCCCCCGTGGAACACTCGCACAGGACCGGCCGCAGGCTGCTGTCTGCTTCATACCTGTCTACAGGGAGCAAAAAGAAACCAAAGGCAAGTACAAGCACTCGCAGAAGGGTAAGATCCAGGCAAATAGCAGATTTCTAGTGCTATGAAATCAATGTTGCAGTAAATAAGTGGATGGACATTAGCTTCAAAGCATCAAGATCCAGGTGGGGATAACCCGAAATATCGAGGCAGCTTAGGCAGGGTGCTCAGCCTCACACTGTGCTGCTCAGCACCAACTTAACAGACGACTGTCCCCAAAACTGACCTCAACTCATATTGACTCAACCTCCCTGCGGACGGTAATTTGAGCCATCTGGCTAGAGCCAACCCCCCCCTCATTTTCCCCAGCTACAGATGTACGGTCCTTAGATGGATGGATTGAAAGGTGGATCTAATTCCCCTGCAGCTCTTGTGACGATATGCAGCTCCATCGCCTTGTAGGGAGAGCTCCCGAATGAATTACTGCAATTACCCCGGCTGCAGGAGAAACTGCGGGTTTTCCCTCACTGGCGACAAAGACTTCTCCAAAAAACAAACCCCGAAATGCCCACCACACCAAGCTGTAATGCAAACATCTGGGGTGCAAAGAGCAGAGCCCCTGACACCACCCTTGAGCTGCAGAGCCGTGAACAGAGAAACATGCAGCCATGGCGAAAGCCAAGGGGAGAACGAAGCCAGCCGCTTTTCAGGGCAGCAACAGGCAGAGAGGCATGGAGGATGTGGAAAGTCCTTAACACCAGCAGCTCCATCCTGGGAGGAAATAAAATGCTGGGCAGGGATGAGGGACAAAGGAAGTATCACTTGGTTCTCCTGCCTGACTGCTGCGTTCTTTCTCTTGCGTGGCAGGCAGCTGGCCTCTAAAAATACCCGCTGTTGTCACGCCGTTCTGCCTGCTAGAGCCAGGAAACAGCTCTGAGAGGCTTTCACTTCAATTTGCTATCTGTGCCGTTGTGCTTCCCTCACCAGGACCCGTCCCAGCCCCATTTCTGTGCCTGGTAGGTGACAGTCTCTCAGGAGCCATGGCCATAACCCAACACAGCCTCAACGAGCCAAGGACGCTCGCTGGGAATATACAGCCCTGGGAAATTTCTGCTAGCATTGCTAAAACTAGCAGAAGGCTAAATATTTCCTCTGCATCTCTCTGCTCCTCTACGAAGTGCCACAAGACCAGTGCACAAGGTGCACGGTCTCATTTCCACACCGTGGATGGGAGGCCCGCAGCTGCACGAATGTGCACGAGTGCAAAGAGCCAGGAATTTCCCAAGCTAATTCAGCTCACACCCTCCTGACT
>NW_010111188.1:11809-18206 GCF_000699245.1 Pterocles gutturalis
CACCCCGCCCGCCGCCCCCAGCCAGTGCAGCTCGGCTCCATGGGGACGGAGGGGAGAGAAGAGCTAGCCCCAATTCGGAGGCACCCTGCAGCCTCTCCAACAGCAGGGCACCATCCCTGCCAGAAAACCTTGTACCAGACACCTCCAGCTGCCCATGGACCTGCCATCGGGGCCTGGGGAAGGACGATGCCAGTGCTGAGCGATGCATGTGCTCTAGCTTAGCTGGCTGCATGCGGCACAAACCCAGCAATGCTCGGGGACCACAGCAGGGAGCACCGACCGACTGAGCCCCGTGCCAGTAGCACAGAGACCAGCCACGAGGACCTGTCCGCTGTCTCACCAGATCTCCCTGCCACTGTCCCCAAACCCTGGGCTGTGCGGTACCCGCAGCGGGCTGGAAAGCTAAACCACACCAAGAGAAAAATCAGTCCCTGTCCCCTGCTGCAGGCGCTCCCCTCTCCTGCCCTCAGCCCGGCAGGGCAGGAACCCCGCCAGCAGCCAGGCTCTGCCCAGGGGAAATGCTGTGCAGCAGCACGAGAAGAGGCCCCAGGCCAGCAGAGTTTCCTGCAGCTGCACCTCCAGACAGCCTCTCACCAGAAAGCGACAGCCTCTCACCAGAAAGCGCTGAGCAAAAGCGTTTGGCTAAGCATCGCCCGCAAGGGACTCAGGAGCATCCCCGGGGGTAAACCCAAGCCCCCAACAGGTTCACCCACATTTGAAAGCCGCCTAGTGTGACCAGCGCAGGTGAGACCTCTAAGGCCCAACTTTGACCGCTCCTGCTCTATCTGAAACAAAAAATGGGTCTGCCTCTACAGAGAGGTTTGCCGTACCCCGATGCACAGCCACACCAGAGCAGGCAGGTAAAACACTGCATCAGGGCCAGCTGCTTCACAGCATCACTCAGGCACTCATGTAAATCACTCACAAGTCCTTAAGATTTCAGTTTTCAAAGGAACCAGGAGAAAACCAGGTCACATTTACTCAAACCCAAGTGTTCTGCACATCTGGGAGTTTGGTGTACCAGCAGCAGGCTATGAGATGCACTGTGTGGTTGCCCACTTGCCAGCCAGGGTGCCAGGGGACCGGGTCCTGCAGAGGGAATTCACTCAAAGAGCTCTTTGCTGCCTGTCTGATTTGTCACACGGGAGATTACATTGGAGGCAAAAAAAGCTTGCCTGGTTTTTTTTTTTTTTTTTTTTTTTTTTTTCCCCCTCTCCAAAGTGGGTTTTTCTCCCTCCCTGCATTTCTCTTGAAATTAATTTTCGGCATTTAGCAGCACTTCCCATGACTCTCCACGGCTCCCTTGGCTGGGTGCCAGCCCTGGTACCGCTTCTCCACCAAAGATGTCTGCATCTGATTGATCCTCCAGCCAGTGAACAAGAGAGAGAGAGAGAGAAAGAAAGAGGGAGAGAGGGAGGAGAGGAGCCCTGATAGCACATTAATAAATAAGAGAAGCCTTTACGGTTATTCCAATCACCGAAACAAACATCTCAGCAAAACAAACCAGCATGGGATAAACTTACGTCACGGGCTGGGAAGACAATCCTGGCTGGGAAGTGGGTCAGCCCAGGGAGTATGAGAGCATCAACTCAGCATCTCTGGAGTGTACGTTGTGTGCAGGGGGGAGAGGGCACCCAGCTCCCCCGCGCTGATTTACGTACAGGTTCAGAGAGGAGCGAGCCCAGCCAAGCCAGTTAGCACACAGCAATTAGTGCCTCGCTCCTGAGCAGGGCGGCCGAGAGATTTCAGAGGGCACCAGAGTGGCAAGGCAGCGCAGCGACAGCCTGCGCCAGCGCTTGCTGTGAAGACTGAAGATAACCACCACTGGCTTCTCATGCACAACGCCAACGTTGACACACTTCATCTCCAGGCTGCAGGTCTCAAATGCATTAAAGCTGCCTTCGAGTCTCCCATCTTCTGGTATTTGGTGCTTCATTCTTCCAAGGCTGCTGCCTCTTCCCCCGGCCCCAGGCATATGCTGCCCTGCAGCTGGCTCGGAGAAGGCAGAAGCAGAGGAGCAATGCCTCCAGACCTGGAGAGTCCAACGGCTGAATACTTCTGACCTGGGGAGCCATTGAGACCATTCCTGCACTGCCCTGGCAATGCTGCGGGTGCCTGACCCGCCTGCCAGGCAGTCACCAGCACCAAGCCCACAAGAAGATGGTTTGAGGATGATGTCCTTTGGAAACTTCCACTGGCAAAACCAGATTCACAATGGCAAGTTCCTGCAGACCTTGGGGTGCCCTTCCCCTGGCCTCGCCTCTGCAGAGGCGGGATGAAAGCACCTATGATGTCTGCATGTTGAAAACTTGGTGGCAGGAAAGTCAGGGCTGAAAGTGGACTCCCTCCAGCAGCTCACTGACTAGCCAGCTAGAATTAAGCCTCCTGGTTTTCGTGTAGAGATTGCACTGGCAGGACCAGCTCAGGAGTGAGGATCCCCAAGCACCGGCGAGGAAAGGCTCAGGACTCAAAGCTGTCGGAGCACGGCAAGGATACACCACAGCCATGCCTCCTCCCAGCTGGGCAGAGACCAGGGCTGCCCAACACTGGGTTCAAACACACTTTCAGCTCACCCTCCAACAAGCAATCCCTATTTCACATCCCCTACTCCAGAGCCGGATCAAACAGTGCTTCCAGCTCATTTCACTCTCTGACCCTGCCTGGAGAAGGATCCAGCCCAGCACCCCGGCTGCCGTCTCTGCACCAGACACCCGTCTGTCTCCCCCAGGGTGGGCCCTCCTGCTCCGGGCAAGGTGATGCTGAGAACCGTTCTGCAGCAGCTCCCTTGGCAAAGGAGACCTCCCGACCTCGCTGCTGCCAGCATTCACGACAAACAGTTTGCTTTGGCAGCGCATGGAAAGCCCGCAACATTCCTGATGGCTCCGCAGACAAGGATGAGCTAGGAGGCATCTCCTTGGGCTAGCCGGCAGAGAGGGAGATATGGATTTATTAGAGCTTCAAACACTCAAGGGCTTTGGGTGATGAGGGGGATTTCCAGATAAACTTTAAACTACTTACAGCCTCTGCAAACTCCCCGAGATCCTCTGATGAAAATGAATAACACCAGTGATACTAAGAGAACCACACAAAGCTGGAGACATGCAGCGTTAAACCACGTCTCCTTTTTCTCCCTTCTTCCTGCTAGCCTTGGCTTTGTTGAGAAGACCTAACGTTCATGAAGCCATAGGGACAGGGTCAAGTGCTACAAGCAAACTCCAAAGTTGCAAAAGATGTTTTGTCATCTTCTACCAGCATACACCAGGAAGCAGATTTCAGAAACCCTGGACAGACAGGGAAATCCCAGAGCAGTTTCAGATGGAGCCTGAGCAGATATGTCACTCATGTGGATGGGAGACACACCTGGGAAAACCTCCCTCAGGAAACAGGATCCACTTACTCAGGTAGGTGCTGCCCCTTGGATGGAGGGACAAGCCCCACCACAAAGGTCAGAGCCCCCTCATCCACCCTCTTTGAAAGATGCATTTAGACTTCACTATTCCTAAGAGCAGCAGCTCTCCTCCCCTGGCCTTGAAGGACTAGAGGGCATCAGCACGTAACTGCTCCTGCTGTCCCTGCGCCCCGGCAGTCACAGCAGAGCCTGGAGGATTCGGCAGCAGGCTCTCCACACCGACCGTCACGACTCACAGCGCCCTACAGTTGACGCTGCAGCATATGCTGACCCTGGGGACCACTCTGCAACCTCCCTCCACAGAGGCTTCCCTGCGTAGCCCTCCTCTCTCCCTCCCCAGGTACACCTGGCTCTTCTGCAAGCCTTGGACCACGGAGAGGGGAAGGAATAACACCAGCCAGGGAAAAGAGCTCAGCCCACCCCAGCTCGCTCCTCAGGGTCCCTGCTGATGGGCCAGATGAGCCATGAAGCAGCCGGAGAGGCGCACAAAATCATCATCGCAGATAAAGGGAGTAGTGAGGCGCCAAGCCTACCTGCGTGCTCCGGTTATCGCGGATGCTCTGCGCAACGCCAGCGCCTTATCACCACTGTGAAGCCAGGGCTCCTCACTGTCCCACTGAGGTCCCCACAGAGCCCAGGCTGCACCTCAAGGCTCTCAGCTCTTCCCTCAAACCCAAGTACTCCTAGGAGAGCAAGCCCACGAACACAACCTTCCCTGCTTGTAGAGATCGGCACCATCCAGGTCACCAGCCTTGCAGAGGCAGGAGGAAAGGGCAGGCGTGGCAAGGGTCCACTCTCCAGACCTGTTAGCACAGAGTTTGGGGGGCTCTTCTCCTCACAGCGGTACAGCAACTCAGACGGATCCCTGAGACACCCAGGAACGCGTCCAGCTGAGCCAGTTTGGTGCATCGGCAGGTCCCCTTCACCCCCACCCTCGAGTCATCCTTCAAAAGGAGCGGGGACAGTCACGCACAGCAATGTCAAAGCTCCTCTCCATTTACCGGAGCGCTGCTGCTTCAGCACTTTCCAGTGGCTAATGGAGTGGCTCAGCTCCGCAAGAGGAGTGGGTCGATTGGGAGGCAGGGGGAAAAAGCGAGTAGCTCCTGACTGCCCTGCTGTAGGTTAACCAGCTGCAACGGGAGATTAGCAGGAATTTTAGCAATCTTGAGGTGGCTTACTTCCCCTTCCCCTTGGTCTCCAAATCCTCCATTAAGCTCTTACACTAAGAGGAAGAACACAAAAGTTTAATGAGCTCCGGCAAGTTTTCAAAACGGTTTTAAAGGATCCTTTGCTCCTTTTGCTATTAATTAGCAACAAGGAAGAACCACTGCCGGGAGAGACTTCAGCACGGACTGAACAGCTCTCGCTGCCGTCTGCGCACGCTTTGGTGTAGCTCAAACGCTCTCAGAGGGCCCCAAAAGAGGCTCCAGAGAAACTCAGTTCTTGTAGCACTTCCCATGGCTCGTGCTGCAATCTTCCAAGGGCACTGGGTTTAACTTAGCAGCGTTGCACTAACTTGCATGAGCAGCTGGAAAAAGCTTACCTCATTTTGCAGCTGGTTTATTTTTATGAACAGGTTTTTGCCTCTCAGCATTGCAGTTTGAGAACGATCATTTAATGACTGACCACCTCTATGTATAGGTTAGCTACAGGGTGTTTCTGCAACAAAATCCTCCTTCCTCCAGCACCAGCAGAAGACCTCGTGGCACTCATTCACACTGAGGCTTGTGGAATACCTGGAAGGATGCTGCACCTTCATTTCCTTCTGTGTTTAAAAACCAGAGAAGCAGCACAGTCTGCACAAGGTCACAGAGCAAGAAAGTTTGTAGAAGCACTTGGTCTCACTTCTGACACCACATGCCAGCCAGCCCTCTCCATCTGCCAGGGAAGACTGCAAACATCCAGCTTATCCGGATCAATAGGAACCGGGCCTGGGGTGTTCTGTTACCGAGGATGCAACGCAAGACACACAGTTTTGATATAACTGAGGAACAGCCCCCGGAGACTGGGTAAAGGGGAAAAATCCCAAGATGGCAGCAGAAAAATGCGCCCTGCAAGCCCTGTTTTGCACTTTGTTCTCATCCACTGGTTCAGTTTCAAGCCTTCCTGAAAATGAGGCATTGTCCCAAGGCGTATTATGAAATTCCCAGACCACGTCATGCAAGCAGAACACTCACAGCGTGTGCAAGGGGGTCAGGGTGGGAGAGAAATCCCAGACTATTCCAGGAAACACAAGGAGACATCCCTGAAATGACTTCCCCTCTAGCCAGAAGGGAAAGGGAGGACCTCCCACCTCACTCCCTGTACCCAGCCAAAACTAGGTCAGTGACACAACCCCGCTCGCAGCCAGAGCTCCTCTCCACACACCACGACACATGGAAGGGTCTGTCCACGAGGTTAGAATGGGGGGCAACCTCACCCTCCCTTAGCCTGACATGTTTCCTGCAAGAGAGGCCAGCCGGCTCCCCAGCCCTGTTAAAGAGGCAGGCAGTTCCTCCTCTGCTTCCTCCGGAGCACAGGGACAGTGCCAGCTGGCTTGAAAGAGAAAACCTGCTTCGGCCTCTCCCTGGCTCTTTATCAGACAAAACAAAGGAGAAGAACTCCCAGAGCTCACTTTCAAAGGCGTCCTCTGCCCCTTTTCCAGTTTCTAAGGCATGGGAACCGCTATACCTGACTGGCACCCCCCAAACACCTCCAGATGAGACACGACGAGCTCAGCCTGATCTTCCAAACCAAGGGCTCCAGCTACAGCACCCTCAGACCACATTCCCCCAAGCTGAGGGGAGGGTGTTGGGGGGTGCCACATTCACTGCTTCAGATCCCACAGCCAAACACCTCCCTGCTAGAAACCCTCCTCCCTCCCTTGACCTTGACACAGACGCCAGCCCCCAGCACTCACTCACCCACCCACCCGTCCGCGCCAGGGAGGGGATGGGGGTCCTTCCTTCAGGCCTGGCACAAAGGGGCTTGACCAGCCACCCTTTCCCA
>NW_010111189.1:0-834 GCF_000699245.1 Pterocles gutturalis
TCCTCAGTACTACGTCCTGCCCTCCATCAGGAACGGGAGGTACGTGGTGCCAGCACAGTGCATCTGAGGACTTCCTGAGATAAAGACTGAGGTCACCCCTGGACCAGGTGAGTACCCTTTCCCCAGCACTTCTGGCAGGCAAGACAAGCATGCCTTCCTTTTTGCCCTGTGCTGCTGGGGGGCAAAACCATCAGCTCACACCCTGAATGGGCTCCAGAGGCTTCCAGGCAGAAAAACAAACGAGGCCGAGCACCTCCTCCTGAGGTTTCCTCTTTGGCTTGAGGAAAAGAGCCCAGCTTCACTGCTTTTCTCTGCTTCTCCTCTGCCCTAGGCGACTATTCCACTGACGAGGCCAACAAACACCTGCACAAATGCACAGTGGCGCAGTCCATGGCCTTCCGGCACAAGGCTGTCAAAAGAGACCAAACTCCAGGTACGGAACTTGGGGAAATACACACACTTGCAGCCTGCGTATCCTCCGGGGGAAATCTGCTGGATAGCTTTTTCAACAGGCTTAGGGAAAAGCCTACCCAGCAGGACGCAAGGGTCTCTTGACAAGCTTGCTTGACATACCAGAGCACCGGCTTCTCTCATCCCCCAAAAGAACCGGCAATTGGGAAGAGGGGGCAAGACATCCTCCTTGCTCCTCGCAGCAGGCATGGTGGCTGCTTCTCTCCCCCCCAGCAGCTGCTCCTCTCCCTGCAGGATCCACGCACGCATTCTTCCCATTCCCCTTCCAGGTCCTGGCACCTACACCCTGCCTAGGCTGGTGGGACCCAACATAGCCTACAGCCGTGCCAGCCCATGCTACTCCATGAGAGGGAGGAGTAAGCA
>NW_010111190.1:0-423 GCF_000699245.1 Pterocles gutturalis
TCTACCCTCTTTCAGCTTGAAGCCATTACGCCATTATCCCTGTAATATGGGAAGTGCTTCAGCCCTCTGGTCATTTTTGTGGCCATCCTCTGCACTCGCTCCAATAGGTCCATGTCTTTCCTGCGCTGAGAACTCCAGAGCTGGACACAGTACTCTGGGTGGGGTCTCACGAGAGCAGAGTAGAGGGACAGAATCACCTGCTGGTCACACTTCTCTTGATGCAGCCCAGGATACAGCTGGCTTTCTGGGCTGCGAATGCACATTGCCAGTCTCAAATAAGTGCAGACAGGTTGGAAAATAAACCTAAAGCAACAACTGAGGCAATAGCTGGAAGTATTATTAAATGGAAATATTCTAACCTGTGATGTACTGTGACATACTGATTGCCTAAAGCTTTTCCAGTTGAGAACAATATGTTGAACG
>NW_010111191.1:0-23463 GCF_000699245.1 Pterocles gutturalis
CCAAATCTCCAGCCTGTCTAGGTATCGCTATCCAGTTCTACATCAGAGGATATCCAAGCAAAGTGATGAATTTGAACAACATTGATGTTTTTAATTTATGTGCCAACAAATGTGCTTCTGTGGCAACTGAAAATTCTACCCTTTGCTTCCAGAGTGGAAAATACTGAGCAGAAGAATAATTTAAATTCAATGTTATGTGTATGAAGGCCATATTTTTGCTATTTAATTTTGAAATTTAATTTATTTTTCTAGATCATTACATGGAAATGGAAAAATATTCTTCCAGCTATCCATATAATATCAAAAAAACTTAAAAGAAATTAAAAAGAAATCTGTTTACACTTTGAGTTTGCAATGAACATTTGGAAATGGTAATTATAGAACTGTGATAACTAAAAGTTCAAGATGACATGATTGGCACAATAAATAATTGGTTTGCTTCTACTTAATCTACATTAATGTAAACAATAAATCTTCTCTTAAATAAAGATTGTGTGAATCTTCATTTATCTTTTATGACAGGAGAGCAAAGGTTGTAGATTAATGAATGGAAAGAAGCAACAAGGTCAGATTTAAAAGCCTCAAAGGTCAAATTTCGGACATCTCTGAACACTTACAAAACCTAACATGGTAATTACTATTTTGGTCAAGTCACTGAGGTCTATTTTTGACTTCAAAATGAAGGGAAAAACCCCCATAATTCAGGAACTGAAGAACCAGCACTTGGTATAGTCTGCAACGTATACTGCCCTATATTACAGACTCCTTCCAGAACAGAGGAACAATACAGCAATAACAAGCCCTATGCCTATTAAATATCCAGTGTAGATCCACACCTGGAAAGTGTTTAGGCAACAAAGCAACAAGCAGCCTCTCCTAAACCAGAGACATTGCCTGGTTTTGATTTTGAAATATTTCCAGGGGTATGTATGCCTACATCACCCAGCTTCGGTGAGCTTACAGGTAGTTCTGAATCTTTCCAAGCAACAGGGAACATAGGCACCGATAAAAGGTCTAGAAAGACACTGAATTTTATTTTACATATGCATTGATTTTTTTTGCCCAAATGGAAGACCTCTGTCACCTAACAGGTTATTCATAGATTCAAAGAGTTGATGGGGGTCATTAATAACAATTGTAAACTGATCATCATTCCAATAGGATTTGACAATGGCTTTTTTTCAAAGTGGATACTAATGTATTGATGCCTCTGAAGTTCATTACAGCAGTAATAAATCATTAGCCTCCATAAAATGATTTATAAGTTGGTTAAAATGCATTAGAATGGACTGTCAGGCTAGTCTACTGAGATGATGAGGCTGGTACTAAAGAGGATTTTTTTTTCAGGTTCTCTAACCAGAATGGTGATGACTCAAAGTAATCATATCACAAAGACAAAAATAAAACAAATCACTGTAATAATTTACTTTAATAGCATGTTTCAATCTTCATAAAAGGGTGAGTGAATTTTACTTCGAACTGTTAGATACATTCCTTTTATTCACTGCTGGCAGCAAACTGTTAACCTCCAAAGCTCCAGCACTGACCCTGATGATTATATTTGTATTTACTTTAACCAAAAGAAGTGTACTGTGTGTGTAACTATGGTTACTCTGCAAGGGTGCCTGTGTAATAACAGTTTATTATAATGTATAAGGAGCCTGTCAAGCATGCAGAGCTAAGCCATAAGATTAGTAATGATAATATCACAAGAAGTATATGGGCCACGACTCGATACTCAGGATGTTTATGTTATGCAAATCTGTTACTACATTATATACACCACCACTGGTTACTACTTAAGTAGCTTAACTACAGCTCAGACCTATCAATATGCAACTACAGGATGCTTTTACTATCACATATGCTTTTAATTAATACCCACTGCACACATGACAGTTTACTCATGATATTCAGCAAACTTCATGTTAAGTGCAACGCTCAGCCTCACGTGCTCCTCTGCAACATGACTGCAGCAGTGCTAAAGGCTCGCTGTGTTAAACAGGGGATCTTAACCAGTCCCCTCCCTGGCTAACACACACGATCTCATTCCCAAGGGGCTGTGCAGGCCTGCTATCTCCTGTTCTTTTTTGTTCCTGCACAGCCACACAGCACAGCAGGTGTGTGTAAAGACCCACACGCACACCGGGCAAGCAAGGCTCACAGTCCTGTCTTGTCTTGGGTATGGACGTTGCTCTCTAGTGCACAGGATGACAACGATGGGTTGGAAGAGGCAGGGGTGGTCATGCTGCTGGCTACCTGCTGGCTAGTAAAGCCAAGGCACGGAGAGCCACGGAGGCTATAGGGTCCAGCATCGCTGTGGCTCTGCACTTCTGTAAGAAGACTCTGCGGAGTGCCCTGTGAGCTGCTGGGACGATGCCACTGCACAGCCATTTCCCCTTCCTTCCTCTTCTTTCTGCACAGTGTTGTGCCTAACTGTCAGAAATAAGCCCCCAGTGATTTGTCTTTACCCACCTGAACAGTCCTTGCTTGAGCAAGTCACTCTTACACAAGGAGCCCTTCAAGATTAAGTACATTAAAATCTCATATATATATAATGCCTGGAATAAAATCAAATGAAATAACATCTTCCGGAAATATATGATAAGAATCACGATGAACCCTACAGAAGACAACGCAATAAGATGGTATCCTCTCAGCATAATTCAATTATAAGTGTGCATTGTATAAAGGCCATGAAACTTTTAGGGACAGATATTCAAAAGGCCAAGCCTGTATGTTTACCACCTCAATTTTGTGTTTGCAGTCTGAAATAGGAGGAGTTGTGCATCTATCTAACTCATCTGGCTTTCGTAAGGTATCATTAGAGGTAGAGGTACTTTGGAAATAAGAATGCCTGCAAACAAAAGAACACAGTCTGCTGAATAGCTGTGAATAATATACTTAACATCACTAATTTTATAAGCTAATTTCTCTTTCTGTCTTTGCTGCAGAATCTCTACGGGCCAATTCTCTTTAATTTGTAAGAAATCACCCCCAGAAGGATGACAGGTTCCTCTGAATGCAGAAAGAGAGGGGTGGACATGTAGTCAAGCTTACAGAAGGTTGGGAGATTTTTTAATTGCAAATTAAAAATACCATTTTGCACAAAACGGAGCTCTCAGACCAGCCAACATGGATGGGTAGAATTAAAGCATTCCACTGACAATTTAGTCCCAACTAAGCATTCGGTGAGAACCAGAAAATATAACCTGAAAATATCATCATCTTACTCTTAGTTAACATTGCACCGGTGTATTTTAAAAAGCTTTTCCTCCACAGAGGCAAATGGTAAAATAAGGATGCCAAAAGAATAAATGAGCACTTGCTAACAAAGAAATCACCAACTAAGTAACCAACACAGAAGTCTTCAATAAGCCATGGAAATATGTTTAAGAACTTCTCAAAATGACAGACTCTCTATTAGAAATGCCAGCAGAAGAAGTTTATCTGATCCTAGTTGGATACAGTTGATGGGCATGTTTGGAACAATCCCCAGGTCTTTTACATTGCTGTGAAATTACCTCCCACAGAGAATCTTTGAACTATCCCAAGTCAAGGTGATACTTTTAATACCCAATGAGCATAAATGATTAGCACAGAACAGAACAAGCTAGATACAATTCTAGCAAAACAAACCTTCCTCTTGGCACTCTGTGACTGTCCTCAATCGCTGCCACTGGATTGCTTTTCTAGCTAAGATGCGGGGAGTTTCGTGGGCTTGTAAATACATACATGGACTGAAAAAAGGATGCAGGTCTTACCATGTGGGGGGTAAAATCGTCACAAAATTACAGTGGGAATATACATATACAGTGGGAAAAAAAGACAGTGGCAAAATAGGTGACAATTTTGCTCACTGCATGAATACCCTCCATCAACCAAGACAATAAAAACCAACTTGTTCTGATGCCAAAGTCAAAGCTCTTGTATGGACTGAGGTTGAAAATTCTTCAGTTAAACTAAAAGTAAGCAAAGAGATGAAATGCCTCCCTGTCCTCATCCCCTGTAAACTTTGTGTTACGAAGCTTTTAATAAAGCTGAATCAAAGAAGTACAACACTCTGTGCGTGCTCCTTATTGCACCTTTCTGGGGTACAAGGAAATACTACCAACAGAAGAAAAATTAAAATTGAGAACTCCAGGACTGACACCACTATGCTCTTCTCCTTCAGGAAGCAGTTTTCAGGATCTCCTTCATGTGCACGTCTGATTCTTATGTTTCACCCCAGACATTTTTCCATGTGCTCCTTTCTGCTGCTGCCATAAACCTGTAGCTCCAATTCTTGAGCCACACCCGCAACCAGGAGCCTTTTGGTGACCCTGTCCTAAGCAGGCACTCCTCTTGATGGGGATTCCCTTGATGCCACAAGGGAAAGGAGGGATGTCAGTGAGCAGAAGTGTATGTGTATACACCAAGACATAGCGTAGCACAGATCCACAAAGACTTGCATGGTTTTATAGCCCATTCTCTACAGAAGGGGAAAATTCTGGCCCTTTATACTCTGACATAGATGCTTAACGCCACCTCATCCAAGTGGAATATGCACCTGCAATGGCTGGATGGTAAAAGACATTTATCTCAATTTGCTCTGGAAAAACTGACACGGAATGAAGATGAGAAATCCTTGATTAACACCTGGGAAGCAGAGACTGACACGAATTTATAGCTTTTTTATAATATCTGCATTGTTTGGTGGTGTAGGGGTTTTTTTCCTACTCAAATAGATATAATAAAAATAATCCTTCAACACAAATTCTGCAGTGAGGAAGAATACAGAGCAGAATAGCTTCTCCTTTCTCAAACAAAATGAAACAGGTATAAGGTTAAGAAAATGCATTAACTTTACAATGAGAAAGGTAAACCAGATAATTTATTTGTACAAGGGATCCATAATACAGGATTTGTAAGTAAAAAAGACTTTTCACATACCGTATTCTTAATTCCACCACTCCATTTTACTGCACTGTCCAAACACTTACTAAACACTGGTAATGCAGATAAACATCTTTTCCCCCATTTCAGACAGAAAAACTGAGGTACAGACAGAAATTTCTCCAGCAAATGTAAAACCCAAGACAAGAGCACTTCCATGCACAACAAAGATCCTACCCAAAGTTCGTTAGAAGCATTGCAAGCCTTTCCAAATATTTTAATGGGGTTTGATTCGTAACCTAGAAGACCGAGGAGTAGCTTTCTCTGTCAGTCATTGAGTCCCTCATCTGATGGCTTCTTTCGTCAATCACTTCAACCTGTCTGTGTTTTGGACTGTGACCCTGTCAGAGGAACTATATGGATTGCATGGAGATGCTATGGAAGCATGAGGACTTCCCTGAAGGATCCTTCAGCAGTTCACCAGCCATCATGTCCCCATCCTGTACTTACTGCAGTAGGCAGTAGGGTTAAAGATGGAGATACACACCTGTTCCGAAAACATCTTAACGTGATTTTTCAACTAAAAGTAGTATTGCAGATTGCATGCATTTGAAAACCTGAAGTCTCAGGGGTGGGAAACCAAGCACGAAAGACATCATATTCCCCTTTCACCTTATCACTAAATGCTTTTCATTGGGTTTTTTTTCCATCTTTAAATGGAAAGGGCAGATTTTCACTTGATCTTCTCTATTAGCACCCAAGGAATCACATCTCCTCTCAGATATGTATATATGTCATTGTTGACTGTAATATTAATAAGAAGGCAGAATTCATTTCTAGAAATTAAATTGCAAATTCTTGTTTGACTGCGATAATCTCCTACTATGCCTGTACATAAGCAAGTAGAGATGAACCCTATGATTTACATTTCCTAGTAGCTGGATGTCCACCTAGCTACCTGAAATGCCACCTCCAACCATTTGGGCAACTTAAAAACTTATACAAATAATTGTTGTTGCGTGCCCAGATTAGACACACAACGTATACAGACTGATGCTAAGCTGAAACATGAGAATACAATCCTATTTTAAAAGAAAATTAAATACCTCAGTAGGTAAAGGGACATTAAGCTTACGCCACGCGTAACTGCTTTCTGGGTTTTGGAACAGCTGCTTTTCAAAACTTGCCATGAGCAGTTTTTCTGTGCCTCTGCTTCTGGCCATTTTGTCAGTTTTCAAGCCATACCTTCAACCAGGTTTAAGGTTTTATTTACACGTTTTTATCTGCCATATGTTACCTTCTGATGGCTAAATTACAACCAGTCTTTTTAGACAAGATTTTAAAGGACTTGGTAAAAACCTAAATAGCAACTGCAAAGATGATCAGAGAAAAAGTTGTCATTGCCTGAAACTGGAGGTATTAAAACCCTGAATTGGCATATATGTTTACAAGAATTGCACTGAATACAACTTTTCAAGGATTCTTCATTCACTAGTGAGAACAGTAAAAAATATTTTAGCTACCAAACAGCACTCCCTGCCTCTCTGATCACTACCAGAATTTCCTGATGTTTGCTGGTTAGTTATGCAGTAATGCAGCATTTCTTGGCATGTCTGTGCGAAGCGCAAAGAATATCACAAGGTGGTTTTCTTGGCTGCGACATTCCCAACAGACTGTAGCATGTGTCAACAGAAAAAACAGAGTGACGTGACTTCCACTTTAATAGACAGATACGCTACATGCCAGAAAACAGCAAAAATACTTTTTTTTAATGTAACTTCTAAAAAGATTTCTAAAATTTGATCTATGAAACAGTTCAACAAAATAAACCATGTTGACTCGCGATGAGTTTGACTGTATTTAGATTACTTATTATATAAAGATCATTATCCTTGATAGAAACCTGTCACATATTAAAAAAGACCCTATATGGAGATAAAGGTTCCTCGGAGACTCTCTCACACCCACACCATACTCCACAGCTCTCTATATCATATTTGGGGCTTTCGAGTTAGCCAGAAGCCATACAAAAGTACGTGTAACCAGACAGCTCGTTATTGACTTTGTTTCTGAGGAGGCTTATGGACATTATTTATTCCGGCAGCTGTAAGAAACAGAGTGCTCTTATGCAACATGCTCCACGTCTGACAGATTCACATAAAAGTATGCGGTGGTTATGTCAGTGCATTTGGTCAAATTACACCCTGTTTTTATTATATTCATGTAAAAATGCATTAAACAGGTTTCTTGGTTATAACAAGTTGTTTTGGAGAAGGGCCACCACCAAGGCACTGCAACAATTTTGTGGTTACTGCTGGGTTTGCACACAAATGTAAACTGTGTCCTCTTTTGGTGGTATGGATGTCCAGGCATTTCACAAAACAAGCCTTCTCTACTGCTTTAATTTTGATCACTGCTTCATAGCAACTGGGGCTTTGCCACAGTGGTTAATTCCTCATTCAATAATTCTTGGTGATGTGCAACAACAAACAAGATCGACTCTATGTTCTCCAGCTGGCACAACTGTACTTTTTCATAAATTAAATGAATCTAATTCCTTATACAATGTAGCTGTGAGCAAGAACTGCAGACCTGGAACTCTACCTTTTTCTACAAAGCATGAATAATGATTGCTTCTTACGTGGGTGTGTGCACATTCTTATTTTATTAGATCAGCCTCACAAAAGAAAGATTGCACCTTGAATGCCACAATTATTTTACACCTTCTATCAAAACATGGCAAAATGACTGGCTAGCCGAGGTTACTAATTTATCACATTTTTAACTTAACTTTATCCCTCTAGATTTATTCTCTTTTTTAAGTCAATGTCTGTGATGTGTGTCCTAACTAAAGTGTGGGGAATCTTACTGACGGATCAAATGTAAGACTCGAATACGCCACTGCAGCTGCTCTGAAGAGCAGAGCCCACAAACTCTAATGCTGAAACACTTGCCAGTCATTTGAGATGTTCTGCAGGGCTGCAATTCCTTTTCGAAACTGCTATGAATTTCAGGTGCCTGTATAATTTTGAGATTTTCATTTAAAAAAAAAATCCATAAATTAAACGCTCCAGTGGATGCTGAACAGGAGAACGTATCACAGTAAGTAATATTGCCACTAAATCATCAGAATCACAAGTGGAAAAGAAACAAACGTGTGTTCTATAGGTATGAACGGAAACAATGAAACATAGTAAATGAGCATGAAAATATGTCCTTGAGAAGCAGCATTATTAATCCACCAGCTTCAACTGAATAATCTCCCCATAACACCTTAATACTAATAACAAAATACATTATCTCTTTAAACGGAACATTTAGTCTGCATTCAATCCAGCCTTGTCAAGTTGACACTAGGAAGTTAATAAACAAGTGGGTATTAAATTAGAACACAGGAATAAAATATACACTCCTGGAATCATCTGAGGACAAAATAAGTATTTTCAGTCGTCATTTTAAATTGTTAAACCCGTATTAGACAGTAAGATCACAGTAAATACACAACTTCAATATGCTCTAATTCTGTGCAATTTATGAGATTTAAGCAAATATCAGTGAGAGTTTTAATTTGGATCTCCCAACAGCTAGACAGGATTATTGTGAGTGTAACAGTTTTATGTTCAAGTGGGATTCTGCTGTATTAAACTCTTTGTTAAACAAATCAGTCAAGCTCTCTCCCTGGAATTTTAATTTGCACCTTTGTAGAAGATGAGCAGTGTTTCATTTTTAATGTTTGATTATCCACACGTACTTTAAAGAGGCATGATCTTACCATTTAATACAAGTTTTCTTTCATTTTCACTTTGGCAGAATTGTATTTTAGTCCAAAAAGGTTATTATTGCCTTTAGTTACGTACTTCCCAGGGCATTTAATTTGCAGTAAAAAACACTCTGTAAAAAACATTGCCATGCTGTCAACTTAACTAAAATCTGTTTTCTGTTAGGCGGCCAAATGTTCGCTATCATGTTAACTGCAATAACCACTTCCTTTACCAATAGCAGTCAAGAGCAGTGCTCTCAGCAGCATCACCAGAACTGGTCTGGACACAGAAATACAGGTCTAAAAAATCCACGACAAGGCAGCTCATTGCAAGACCCTTCAACTTCTTCAATGCTGTCTCACTCTGATTCTTTCCTGCCAGGCAGGTAGCACATGAATGAGTCATCATATCTCATCCTGACTTTTAGATTTGCTTTATTACTCTAGCTCCAGTCCACAATTTGAGAAACACTTCTAAGCCAAAAAGGACTTCTCCATCCCTCTGGCTCCTTGCCTATTCCTTCCAGCAGCCACTTGGGCTCACTGCACGAACCGCACGTGCCCAACGTCACCTTTTGCCAGAAAATGCAACAGTGGCTCCCAGCTGCACCAAGGACTGGGCACTCCTACAGACCCCGGGGCACCACTCTCAGTCGATCGTGATCTGCTGATTGACTGGGCAGCAGCAGGGTTACAGCCACTTCTCACCCAAGTCTTTGCACGGGAGTCAGTGGATCTACTGAAGTAAGGTCTGAAGCCTTTTAAAAGCTCTCTTTTTAAATTGTATAATTATGTCACTGTCTTAAGTCTCACAAGAAAGACTGAAAGACTGTAGACTAATAATAACTAAGGATTTGGGCATTCTTATGGGCTACAAAACCAAAAAAATAAGATTCTTGCTCTAAATAATGTTGTGTAGAAGCCTAAGCTTTGGTTTCATCCATCCAGATGGATGTTCTGGATATTCTGGAATGGGCAGGTCTCTCGCTCTTTCTCCTTCGATCTCCCCTTGTCTCATGTACTGATCCACCCAGTCCCGATTCTCAGAAAATCTGGCCAATAAAAGAATAATCACAACTGATGTATTCCCCTCACCTCAACTTTGGTTTCACTGTTCAAGCATTTTCTAATAAAAACCTTCTCTGCCAAAAATGCTCATCCAACTCTGGCTGCTGTTGAAAGCCTGGAGAATGTCAGTAAAACATTAAAGGTTTCCTCACTGTTGGATGGAAGCCTACGATGGATGTATTTTTAGCTCAGAGACAAGCAGACAGCGAATGCGAGGTATGAATGTGCAACCACTGCTGACCTTCTCTGAGATGCCGCTGCCGTACCGTGTGGGAAGAGAGATGAAGCCACTCATGATGAAACCACGAGTCCATTTCCAAACCTCTCCTTTTATTCACCGCATATTGGCGAACTGTCTCAAACTTTCTTTCAAAGGCAAAATTTAAGTCCTAGCTAATGTCACTCTTAATTAGAAATGAGTAGTGACATACCTCATATAAGATTTTATTCCCGACTTCAAAAGGAGCTACCTAGGTTTGTTTGGTGTCTTTACTTTGAAGAAAATGTCTTTTATTACTTATTTTAGTACAACACATTAAAATCAAATATCTCCTGTAGCAAAATGATTCAAGTCCCTGGAACTCAAATAATTTTCTAATAAAAAATGCATGAGACAAATAAATGCACTTTATGTTCCACAAGAAAAGGCAGTTTCAACAGGCTAATGCTCAGAGAAAATTCATTTTATCAACCAGCCATTTCATTCTTTGGTGCTGTTACAAGCTCCTCATGGTTGCTAAGCAACCATAATTCATCGTACCTTTTAATGGATACTCTGCTACTGCTGAGAACATTAAGGTGAAGAGAATAAATGCCTTGGGTGAATCTTGAAATCTTTCATTATGCATGTCATTCTATTTCTGTAATGCTATAATGCTGAAATGTTTCTGTGGCAGGAAACTGAGTTGTGGTAATTGCATATTCCACTCGTATATGTTTTGTAAGCAGAGCAGCACGTACTTGTCTAAAATGAGCTATTTCTAACATGATTGAAATTGGACTTTTCTACTTCTAAAGGTAGTAAATAAATCTGAGGGAAAAAAAAAAAGAATGAGTCTGGAGTAAAATGTCTTGAAATTTTCAGCAAGAGTGACAAAATCCTACGGCATGAATTGAAAGTCATCAAACAGGCTTGATTGTAATGCACAGTGGTATGTGAATATAGGGTACACAACTGAAAATGCAAAAAGCACCAGGAAGAAACCATATATCCTGTGCAACTCGCATCTTTTTAAAACACTCAAAACAGATACGTGTACGCGACATCGGGTATCTCTCTCTGTGTGATTAAAACAAAGCTCAGGTTTCAGCTGAATGCAACTGATTAATATCATGTGCATTTCCCTCCTCAATTTTTAGGGCCTTTTCTCCTCTTAGGAAATGCTTCCTTACACCAGCCAAGGGGGCACCAGCATGAATAGGATCTCACAATTGGGTTTGTATTTTGCAAACAAATAGTAAAGGCATAAGAAGGTAAGATAGAGTGTTCAGATGATAGAGAGAACTAGAAAACCCTAAGATGGATTTGCTTCCATGGGTTCAAGCTGCATTTCTCATCATGATTATCTTCTCTGTCACACCTGTGTATAGCAGGTGATGTGCTCTTAAAAAGCCAGCTATATGCAGATAAGATGCAAATTCATTTTTCCTTGGTTTGAACATTAGATTCAGGTTTGTATTTCATTTATTTTAGAAAAAAATACAATTAGCCTTGGAAAGAAACTGGTTACATTTTTTTTCCTACGTACCATTTAACATCACTTTCCTCTTTACATGCCTGGGCTTGTCATTAAAAATGCTAAGGGACAAGCAAATATTTTCAGTTCTCTTCCTCAGCTGTTTACAGCACTGCTCTACCACAGGCTGGTGACCTCAAACTCATCTGAAGCGGCACGGGCAGTAATTCTGCATGGTGCAGGGAGGACCAGCCGGAGAGCTCTCCCAGCCCTATCTGTTTCGATGTTGGAAGGGAAGGACAAAGTAAAACCTTTTGCTTATCCTACCCAGCTGTTGTTGAGGAGCATTTTAAAATTACTTTTGCTAATCTGCTATTTTTTGTTTACATGACTGCTGAATTTATGAGTATGCTGGCAATACACTTCTTTTGTCACAGAAGGTGGAAGACGTCTTTCTCTGATAAACCTTTTCAACTCTGTTCCTTAGGAAAACAGAGGAAAAAGAAGGGGAAGTTTTTGCATATACGCACACAGATGAAAAGAAGAAACTCACAGGGTTGCAGGATGGAGTTAGAGACTTCACATCAATCTACTCTAAAGTGATTTTACATGTTGAACAGCACAAGGGCAAACGAACACATGGTAACAACAGGTAAAGCAAGAAAGAGTTAAGAGGTTCCAAATCAGGGATAATGCAAAGCTAAAATAAATGCATAAATATGTCAAACCAAATTATTCCTTTCCATTTTTTTCTTCTTCTCAAGTATTCATACAACTCCACTTTCCACCAAAAGAAAGCACACTTGACTTTTCTTACCCCGTCTTTCAAAAGCATACTTGACTTTTCTTTCCCCCTTCTTCTCTTCTCCTTCCTTCCTTATTCTTTCTTTTGTCTACTACTAGTGACAAGAAACAAGAATCTATGTTTTATAACCACTGTCTGTCTTCCAGTAAGGAAAATATATTGCCTTTCCTCAAACCACTGAGGTTTCCTCCAAAAACATCCACCAAAGTAAAAGGATGAGATAAAGGAGCAGTAGCTTAGCTGTCTGATGTTGAGTGTTTCACCCTTGTAAATGTAATTTGGTGATGCAGATCCCTCATTCCCTTCACTCCAAACATTTGCTATGCACAGTTTCATGAGTGGAGTCTGCATGCACCTAAAGAAATGGCTCAAAAATTATGTCTCCTAATGACTCTCCTTGTTCTTTTCTGCTGCTTAGAGGACGGTGATCCCAGTGAGCAGCTACAGCCTGGAAAATTCTCAGAAGGCAGAATACTGAACCACTTCTGGCCTCTCATATTCTCCTACTTAGGTTATCAAAATGACAGGAACAAATAGAGGACTTCCACATGGGAATCACAGATGTGGAATCATAGCCATCATGCTTTCAAGTCTTCCTGAGAAACATTTTATTACATTTCTTGGAATCACTTGATCACATCTATAGAGAGGGGAAAATCCAAGGCCTTATGTCATCTTAAGTTGGAATCATGTCTTAGGCACACCAATATGATGAAGGCTACTTATATCTTTCAGAAGCCATGTTACTTTCTCTTGAAACATTTAATTGTGAATCAGATACACGCTTAATGCTGATCAAATGTGCCATTTCTAAAATGAAGAAAATTTCTGGTTAGATAATTCCACATTTCCTCTGGTGCAAACCTGCTTTGGCCAATGTCTTACAGTTTTGACAAGGGTCAAAAATAACACAATAGAAGAATGCAAAATTCATATTTTAAGCTTCACTGTGAAGTAAAGAAAGAGGATACTTCAGATCATTTATCAAAGCAGGAAGAGAACAGCAAACTGAGACCTGACCACTGGAAGGTCACAGCCAAGAACATTTCTACAAATAGAAATGGGTTGCAGGAGCATCGAATGCAAATTACTGTTTGCTGGAGAATTTTAATAGAGTTCTACGTCACATTATAAAATGTTTAATTGTAACCCCATTTTAATAACACCATCTGATTAAATGAAAAGACGCCTTGCTGATCGCAATTACAATCTGTCAAACTGCATATTTATTTACAGTTTGGTTTCCTAAAACCAGAAGATAAAAAAAGGAAACTCTATTCAGCTTGTCAGCAAACTATAATTATTGTGTATCCTTCTGTCAGTTTCTGCATAAAACTTTTGGTTCTAAAATGGATCTAATTATAACTACATCAACATTTTCATAAATGCTCGCTTTCCCTTCTTTCCCTTTCCCTCCTTCTCCCCCTCCTGCCTTCATCAGTGAATTCTTTGTTGCAAACTCAGAGGAAAAACTTCTTCTAAGTAAGTAGCATTTGTTTCTCTATTTTATCTTTTCTATCCAATGTTATTGTTAGACTACAGAGGACTCTATTCAATGTAAATATTATTTATGGCAATGTACCCTCCTAGCACTGCACTCAAGCAAAGCCACAGGATTAGGACTCTATTGGGTTTTTTTCTGCTTTGACATTAATGTCTTGAATATCAGCTGGGAAACTCTTTCCAAGTATATCATGTAGCTCATCTTCTGCAAAGTCTATTTATTGTAATTTATAACCTTTCACAGGAAACAATTTGCCAGACAAACAAGAGATGAGTCCAAATGTCTGAACACTGGTGTATGTATCAACCAGTTATAGAAATTACATCTCAAGGAAAGGTCTATTAAATCATCCAGCCCATCTCCCAGCCAGGGCAGCATTTTCCCATACGTATACGTTCCAGTGCTTTAACACTACCTGGCAGACTATTCGGATGACATTACAGGGTTTTTTTTTCCAACCTTCACCCATTGCTTATTTTTATCCCATTACTTGCAGTGACAATCCTTAACTACCATAAACATCTACTTCTTCAGCCTAACTTTCTAAGTAATGGATGATGATAAATAAATATAATATTTAAAATATGCACATAAACAATTTCGTAAAATAACACACTACAGTTGAACCTTCAAGAAGAGTTATTTTGCTCAGTGCAGGTTATAGGCTAATACAATCTGGATCATGATTACATGCTAATAAGATTTGGGAAAAGCTGATTATTTTTCTACTGTTTCTTAAATGGTCAAGTCAGCTGTGAACCAAAACAGTCTGAGTTAATATACATCCTCTTGATTATTTATTTTCTAGCTGTTCCATCAACATCTATTACCTATCATTCATTCTTAGATAAATATACATTTTATAAATATAAATACATACATATACAATCACAATCTAAAAATAAAAATAAATAAAAGACAGCTGAAAAGATTAAACAGTCTGCATTAACCTCCACTGACTGCTGGATTTTGTGTATACAGAGAAGTCAGTGAATTTTTAAGGTTGAGGACCTGTACCCAGAGTTTGCCTGAGGAGTCTGTGCCGTTGCTGTGAGAGGAATTCTCTAAAAAGTAAGTTAGATAAACATCTGTCAGAAATCACAAGCATATAGCATATCCTGCTTTCTGTGAGACGACCTTTTCAAGTCCTCCCTTGGACTAGACTAAGGGAGGGACCTTCTGGACCAATTTTTGTCATTTGGCAAGTGACCCGACATGAAGGCTGCGTTGAGCCAGGATCCAAAAGAACAGGTTACTCGTGTAACTTCTTCCTGCAGCACGTCTTTCCTATAATGTCTCTAGTTGTAAAATAATCAAAATAAAAATTGTTTCAAAACAGCACATTAGGAGATATTTTTTCTCTTCAGTCTGGTTACAGATTGCATTCGTTTTACAAATGTTACAAAGAAAACTGTTCCAGAATTATGGTGGCAGAGTGTGGATCATTATTGACAAACACTTACGCTGACACATCCTTTAATCTGACATCATCTAAAATCTAAGTTTTCGCAATTTTGGAACAAATGAAAGCATCTGTGATAGGGCAATCTTTCTTTCTGTTGAAGCTCTGGGAAAGCCCCTCCTAGAGCTGGGCAGAATCAACATCTTCATATGAGATGTGTAACACATGGCAGTTAATTCTTGCCTTTATTACATTTGAGGACTTGTGCTAGTTCTAATATTGGAAGTTGCCTCTTACCACACTTCTGCCCACCTTTGTGTTACTGATCATCAGACATGAAACCAGCTCCTGGTAACGCTTTCATTATTACGGGTCCCACAATGTAGAGTCATCTTCTCCCTCTCCCTTCAGATCTGTCTCTTTCAGCCTTTTTCAGCTTGGGGCTCATCTGTATTTGTATATTGTGCATTACATTTTATTGGGTTTTTAATAAAGTAAATGTCCTTCTGTTCTACAATATAGTACTAGATAGAGCTGAGGGACTGATATTGCAAATACCTATTTGTACTCTTATTAGCATCTTAGCTAATTAGTGACTATAAAGCATTTCAAGACACAACAAAGGCGCTGCAGAACAGAGTGCTGCTAGCATTATTTTTCTAATGCTGTGGTTTATTTTTTCTATTAAAAAAAAACTTTTGAAAGTTTTGCCAGTGGTTATTTTACACTATATACCTTCTGTCAGGCAACTGAAGCTGCACTGAATATCCAGATCAGCACTAAGCTTATTGCACTAAACACTTTTTATGCTACTTCATAAGAAAGGGGAGTGTAATAAATTTCATTAAACTGTGATCCCACAGATGATTATTAGGGCATGTGTAGGAAACTGAAGCTTAGTTACTGAGCTAATCTCTGAAATTCTTTATGTGTGAATGAAGGTAATCTTAAAGTGTATTAGAAGGAAGTCTCATCTCTGAATAATAAAAAAAAAAAAAGTTGCATTCTCATCCAGGGCCTGATCCTATAAATCCCCCATGCATGAGGCTTTTTTTGCTAAAAGATCAGGAGATCTAATTTCAACCATTTTTTCAGCTGATATAACTTTTGTAAGGATGAAGGGAAGACACCTGTAGCCCAATATCCTGCTATCCATTAGGTATGTCGTGTCTCACCTTAGCAACTAGGCTGCTTCCTTTATTAACTCAGAAAGCAAAGGCACCTACAGTATAAAGTTATTGTCAGGCGCTGCAACCTCAGTCATAACCCAGGGAGTTGGTAAAAATGTTCTATGATGCAACAATGTACAGTCCGGTGATTAAATCTGTTGCATCTACATCAATCATTTGTTTCTAGTTTCAGTCCCCGAATTTCAGTCCCAGAAAATGAATTAAGAACATTATTTTTCATGTTTATTGTCCGAACATAGGGGCAGCAGCATGTTCAACATGCCATAAATCCAGTTCCAAGGTGTGAGAGTGAGGCTCCAGAGATCCTATGTTGAACACAGGTGGCTGAAGTTCAGCACCCCACCAGCAGTGGGGGTTAAAGGCTTACACCCTGCCTCCAGGGAATCTCAACATGAGAAAGGGCACTTACATACTGTATCTGTACAGGCTTGGTATAAATGCAGGGGGGAAAATAGAGAGGCAGACGTCAGTCTAAAATTAATCTTTATGTTATTGAAAGGAGGAGGGGAAGAGTAGACATTCCTACACTTTACGTTTAAAGGTCCCTTCCAACCCAAACCATTCTACGGCTCTATGATTCTATGAATGGAAATGCATGCATTTAGGGAATGAAACAGGTGGAAGGAGAAGCTATTCCACCTGATGCACCAAACTCTCCCTTTCATCTGCACTATGGTCTTCTTCTTCCTCTTTGTGTTCACAAAAGCATCTCCACAGTTTTTGAGAAAGACCTCTCACCTCTATTCCATCTACAGGCCTTAGGATCACTAAGATTTTTCTTGCCAAAGACTGAGTCTTCTGAAACATTTCATTATCTTGCTGTTCTTGACAACTACATGTGATGTTGAAAGCAGCAGATTAAAGTCAACAGTCTCTGCTGATGAAACTCCTGAATTTCTGACATTTTCTGAGAGTTCTGTTTTCTCTGTTTGCATACTCTATTATCTGTTTTGTTTGACACTTGCAGCTATGATGCTGCTTATGCATTAATCACTCCTGTGAATACTTCACAAGTGAGGTGGTGTATAATCTACCAACCACAACTGAAGAGTTTCTCTCTGCGCCACATTCATCATGTCTTAACCTGTGCCTATCTGGTTAAAGTCTAAGAAACAATAATTAATACCAGTACACATATTTTTTTCTTACTTTTTATGTAGTAAATAAATTCCTATCAGACAGTGGGTAACAGCTGTGAAAAAAAGTTCATCAAAGCATTTTCCACAGAAGGCTGTTTTCAAAAATAAAATATGCCACCTTGTTATTTCTTCTTGAAATTACACTGAAGTTGTTTTCCTACTGAATTTGTGAAATATGTGAGCCACATGGAGTCAGCAATCACAGTCCAATATGTAGAATGCTGTATTTCCCAGCTGAGAGTAAGTCAACAGCTTCATTGGCAATTTTAAAAAGGAGACCTGGAATTATTCTAAAAAGAGTTCTGGTCATTTGTGTACAAATACCTTCCTACAGTCATCAGCAAATATTTACTTGCTCTAGCTTTAAGGTAAGTTCTTAGTACTTACAGACAGAAACTGTAGCTTTATTAGATACTGTAAGACCAGAAAAAAGCCAAGTTCATGAAAAACACTAACCACAAATATTCTCACAGCAATTCTAGTCCTAGTTGACCTCTAAAAGGTGGGGTCCACCAACCGCCTGCACCCGCAGGGTGCTTTCTTCCACTCTGCCGATTTTCTCTTAGGAGGGAAAACTGTAGAGGTGCGACCAGTTGAGGTGCTGCCAGCGATGTTCCCCCTACCATGAGCCCCTGAGGGACAATGTGACCCACGAGAAGGTTCTGGTCCACCCACTGCAGTTGGGGGTCATTAGCCCAGTCCCAGACAGAGCACATCTTTTTGAGAGTTTCCCCATCTTGAATTTAATCCTCATGTACAGGGAACCAACTACCTTATCTAAATGGTATATCTCCATTGATGTTAAAAAAGCATGCTTTGTTTCCAGTCCAATTTCATACAGCTAAAATTTCTAGACATCAGATGTTTTAATGCTTTTTTTTTTTTTTTTTTTTTTTGTTCCACAGGGCGGGCCCTTTCCCCAGCTTGATTTATTTTTTTTTTTTTTTTTTTTTTTTTGGATCACAGTGCAGAGCCTTCTACCAGCAGACATGCAATATACAGGTATTTATAAAACCTTGATCAAGTTACATCTTCATCAGCTTCTCTACATGTCCTTTCTGTTGTCTTTCTGATGACAAAAGAGTGGAGCAGACATCAGAAGTAAGGAAAGATAAAGGTGATGTCCCAGAGACCTGGATGGAATAAATCATCATAATGCCACTGAAGACAACAGCTATGCTGACTGACACTGGTAGAAGATTTGGCTGTTTGATAAAACATACACCAATAACTGTTATCACCTTTTGACACACAAGGCTTCTTTCAGTGAAAAAATCAAGCTTGTAAAATATGGTGGGTTGGTTTTCTTTTTTTAAAAAAAAGGAAAAGAAAGATATCCTGCAAGAATACAAAGTTGCTTAATAAGAGAAAAAAAAAATACTTTAACACAAGGTGTTCCATGACCTTAGCTTTATGATTTGGTGGTTCTGATGGCAATAACTCACTGCAATAAAATTTGAGGTAGCAGCAGGTCTGTGTAGAATAACAGTAAATTTTGATGTAAACTGAAGACCAGAGCCTAGTAATGAGGCTCAAATGTGAAGTATTCACCAGAGACTCAAAGTATCTTCTACCACTGGCATGCAACACAAGCTAGAAAAAAATATCCAAGCATGACTCAAACCTCAACGCTTAGGTTAGAAGGGGAAAATCTTTTGTTTTGGTATAAAAGTTATTTATCTTGTTCATCAGAAATAAAAAAATTCTGTTTGACTCAGTAGTTTGCACTAATGCTTCAAGGTGCCAAAAAAAAATCAACCACAGAGGTCAGCCTCAGGATGAGTCATGAATACTAAATGTAAAATAATATGTATGAAACTGGTCAAACAAAACCTCCTAAATACATCTCAGCTACAACAACAATCTCCTGTATTGGATTTATTAGCAACTGTACTGTGAATAAGAAATACCAGCTTCATTCTACCTGAGATGAAAAATGAAAAAAAAAAATAGCTCTCTGCTTTCCTCACTGTTCTACAGTGACACATTTAGTTTAAGATATTACTCTCTCATGGGCTGCATATCTAAAAAATATAATTCATGAAAAAATATAATGCAATTGTTTGGGTTTTGATGAATTGGGGCATAATGTTAAATAATTATTCATTGCTTTTATGCTTCTGTCAAAGTGTGCCAAAAAAAAGCTTTTTATTGCTTTTTTTTTTTTTTTAATATAAGGACATGGGCCTTTGTGACATGCATTTTATTTTAAACTAATGCTTTTGTTATTCCACATCTGAATAACTATAGCTGACATCATCTACTCTTCGGTATCCTGGAAGATCTTTAGCTCTAGTCCACTGCTACATATTTCATGCATTACATGAAATAAAATACCTCGAGATTTTCAAAATATTTATTTTAAAAAAGCAATGAAATTGTCTGTAATCACATTTTCTGCTCTGCTTTGAAAGCAGCATTATTCAATATGCCAGTGGTCTTTTCCATAAGAGCAACATATTAGAAATTCATGCTGCTCTAATATATCTGAATTCCTTGATGTACTGCACTCCCTACAGACCTAAAGAAACACTTTTGCTTCAGTTTCATATGTCCTGCACATTACCTACTGATGTGGTGGTTGTCAAAACACTTGTACAGTAGCCTTTGAATTCAAAGTGTGCCTTGACTGTATACTAAAAATGACAATAAACCCAAGTACATACATTATGTGGGCTTTTGTTGCCAGCACAAGCAGAGCATTTGGGAAATAAATCCCCTGATTTTATTGCCTTTTAACATCTTTTCCACTTTAAACTTCAAACCCAGAAATTTGAAGCATTCCGAGAAACTGAAATCTCTTCTTTCTTTCTTGTAATTTTCTATAGTATACCATCATAAGCGACATTTTCAAAAAGATCAGCACAAGATTATAAATTCCAAAAATAGGGGTTTTTTCCTCTATGAAAAAAAAAAAGCGCCATGATTTTTAACCCTGGTTTCTTGGGGAAAAATTGATCATCTACAGGATATGCTAAAAAAGCTGAGATGTCTATAGTTTTGTCGATAAAATGAACATGTAAGTAAAACTGATTTTATAGAACACATCCTAAAGCATTTTTACAGATAAATGCACATTCTCAGAGGGATGGTGCACTTGTTTGCAAATGTTAGAGGGGTATTTCTTGTGGTCTTTGGAATAGTTCAGGAAAATTCATGCAAACAGAGGTCAAGCCCCAACTGGAAGTGAACCAAACCTACACAGGGCTAGCTTCAGCTGTGGTAAATCAGGAATTATTCCATTACATAGAAACAAACATGACTACAGGAGCATCAGTTACATCTTCATTAAATAGCTCTCTCTATATCTAATTGAATCCACTTAGGAAACAGGAAGATCAGTCACCTCCACTCTGAAGGACTCTAGAGAGCTCCCACATGCGCCCCACATGCTGAGGCTGGGCTGCGTGTCCACACCACCGTGTGACAAGTTCTCCACAAATCCTGGAGACTTCTGAACCCCCAAGATGCAGATATAATGAGCATCTCAAGAAATCTGTATGTGACAGCACAATGTGCATGTGCAAGGGTGTGTATGCTCGTATGTCACTTCATCCGAAAACACAAACACACAAACATAGGAGCTAATATATGAGCTGACAGCAGAATAATGAGAAAGAGAAATTTTAGTGATTTTTTTTTTTTTTAAAGTTGTGGGGGGTACAATAGGAAGTCTAACCAATCAAAAAAAAAAACTTCAAAGGCAGCTAATTCCAAATTTAAGTATCAGACACAGTAAATGGCAACGGGAAATTTTCATCTCCCAGCATTGTAAAATTTTTCAGAAAGAATTCCCAGAGTGTAAAAAAAATCTGTAAGAAGCTGATCCCTAATAAGAATTCACTGAGCAGCGGGCTCTTATTGTGTGTGTTTAAGCACTTCCACAGAGGAGAATTCTTACAGCTTGGGGCAAATCCTGCAATCCTTACTCAAAGGGATTTCATCTGCAGCCTGGAGGGAGTGCTGCACCGTATGAAACCAGGACTGCTACTGGGGGGAGTTTTGAAGGATTTTCAAGAGGCGTACATCCTCGATTTTCAATCTGTCCAAAATCATGGAAATCCTTATTTGAAAACACCTGCTATCTGAGATGAAAGAAAAATGCTACAGCCAGTGTGCAAACTGTTTTCCTACTTTGTTTCTGAGCTCATCGTGTTTCCTTTCCCTTGCTTGGCCAGCAGTAATTAAGGCTTTGTCTATAAAACACCAACTGAAAACCACTCACTAATTCTAACACAGACAAAAAGGAAGGTATTATTGCTAAAATACCAACATGCTTTAATAAAAAAAAAAAAGGATGTTGAAAGTAAAAAAAAAAAAAAATAGACCAAATTCAATCAGAGGCACATTCCACCGCAGCTGAATTTGTCCTAATATAAGTAAAATTTGCTGAAGATGTGAAATTAATTAGGGATAGAGAAATGCCAACAGTTACATTTCTAAGAATAATTTTTCTAAAAATACTTATAAGTGCCCTGAAAAATGAAGGGAGATATGTGGTTTCCAAATAGACTAAGTGGTAGTTGATTTACCAGAAATTATATGGAACCAAGGGTTTAGATAGATTGGAGAAACTTACCCAGTATTTCTGTGTGAGGCAATGTAAAAGTGATTTAGGCAAGTACTTGTTAAATGGATCAGAATTGATGAGGTCATAAAAAGGAAACTTAGAGATGAGTAACAGCAAGAGAAAAGAGTCATACTGAAGAAAAAAATGTGAAAGGTTCTGTATTATAAAGCAGAGCTTCATAGCTAAGTAAAGAATGTTAACTCCCCCAAATCCTCTGTCTTTCTTCATCAATGGAAAGCCAAAAGGACAATGGGGCCATTCTGTTCACCGAAGAAGTCACTGAATTCACCGAAGAATGAACTTAAATTATCTCCCTCAAGTTAATTCCTCTCAAGTTATCAAATTCAAATCAGAGGAACTATACTGCCAAGCAGTGTCTGAACTATACAAAATCGTGGTGTTAACATCCTACCAGTTGTGCTGATGTGACATGTAGCTTAATCCCCCTAACAGACAAGCCAGTCTGAGTTCAAACTATTGCTAGTTAAGAGCCCCTCTTGTGTGCGAAGGGCACGCAAGTTAGGAGGGATAACAGTTGATTTAGCCCATGATGCTTCAAGGATCACGCTTTATTTATTGAGTGAATCCTCAGAAACAACTGAAAAAAAATTAGCACATATTTACTTGAGGTCTGATTTTCTTTTTTTCTGGGCTTCACCAAGTCCCAATAGCAAAATCGCCTCGCTGTATTATTCAGCTTTTTTTTGTATTTGCCCTTGATGCAATAATTCACCGGGATGATCTACAAACTCTCAAGGCCCTTTGTTCAGAGCTTGTTGCACGAGGTTAATGTGGAACATCAGAGCTTAAAAGAATGCATAGTTTTGAGCCATAGCTCTAGCTCAAAAGAGGTCAACTCAATGAAATACTGCTTGTCTTGACTGGAGTGCCAAGTGTTTCTCTTACTTTTTCAAGCCCTTTCATAGCCCTGATTCTCAGGACTCCACACAAGACTTAGCTCATGCTCTTTAATGGATTCCATCAGCTTTGTAGAAAAGCAAGCAAAATTCAAAACATTTCCACAAAGTATATTTATATTTCTCTATGAAAAATCTGCCTCTCCCTCTCTCCTCTCATTATTGAACATAACCCTGGGGTCAGATTCTGACCTCGAACACAAAGCGTGCAACATCCCAGTAAATCAATAGCGACTAAGCAGCCCGTAAGAAGCCCCGACCAGCCCCCCTGCAGCACAGCTTGTTGGACATCCTCCGAGGGACCGCAGAGCTCCTCCAAATCAAGGCGGCTTCATTTTCATTCTGTTCAATGAAGCTCTGTGACAAGGCAGATTTTTGCTGTAAACGAACTGTGTTCCGGCCACCACAGCCCCCCAGCCCCTCGCTCCGGGGCTGTTAGTCTGAGGGGCTGATGGGGTGCTGGGGCTAGATCCCTCAGCCCACAAACCCCCGTCTGCTGCCTCAGTTCCCAGCCTCCCAGGACTGATTTTTTTTTTTTTTTTTTTTTTTTTTTGTAG